>NC_090792.1:6020000-6320000 GCF_040054535.1 Antennarius striatus
GCGCATTCGTGTTCAAAGTTCAACAGATATCTTTTATTAAAATAAACAGTGTCTATTTCTACCCTTTTTTATTTATGGTAAACATTATACAGTGCAGTTTATGGTGTAAACCGAAAGAAGCCGAGCGTACCTGAACGCGACTCACTTGGGAGCCGAGCGAACTGCCCAGCATGCTTCCTCCGTAGCGCATTTGTGTTCAAAGTTCGATAGGATATCTTTTATTAAAATAAATCACAGTCCATTTCTACCCCTTTTCATTTATGGTGAACAGTATACAGTGCAGTTTATTGTGTAAAATAGTTTAAAAAAAACAACTTAGAAAAAGTTGTTTTTTAGACTTGGAACGTATTGAAATTATTTACATTAATTATAATGGGAAAAATAGTTTCGGATTTCGAACAATTTGCTTTTTGAACAGCCTTCTGGAATGGATTATGTTCGAAAACCGAGGGTTGACTGTACTACCCTACACAGGAGCGTGAAAAACGTAGGGAGGAAAAGGGAAACATTTTGTAATATTGCTTTTAAAGTTGAAGTGGTTTCTGACACTTTAACCAAATAATAAAGGAAATATGATTTAGGAGGAGTAAAATTATTTCATCGGGAACTTCATGATACTTTTGTGCATAAATACTGACACTAACAAGCAGAAAGTAATTAATAAACTAATCTCACAGAAACGCACAACTTCATCAGACTGAAAGTCTACAGATTCTTGTGATTTCTAAGGCACTTTTTACTCAAGACTATTACAAAGTATTGATAGAAATGGATAAAATGTTCCAGCAGGTCCATTGAACACAAAGGGTTAACATAATACCTTCTGTCAGGTACTTAATCACATGCACTGTCTCCCCTTTGCATTGAGTTGAGAAGTTGCCCCAAACCTCTCTCAAACTGGGTTAACTTGAGGCGAAGTTCAGGGCTGTGTTTGAGTATTTGAGTATCTGCATCGTTCTGAAAGACTGAAAATGTAAATCAATAACAGCATTATTCTGCTCCTTCGTCCGATAGCGGAGGTAGCTGTAAAACTTGAACCTTGAGTTTGCATACACCACAGGATCCCTTCAGACGAGGACTCATTTTTCCTGCTCCCACCTTGCCTCTTATTTCTATGGCTCTAGTTGACGTAGAGAGGGAGAGTTTCCATTTCACAACGGTAACTTAAAATGTAAGGGATGTATGCAGAGGAAAATTAATAGCTGGAAAACATTTGCTGGTAGGTAAAACCAACCATGAAGAGCTTTGAATGTGCCTTTCGTTTTCATACTAACTGCGAGCTACGGCTGAAGAAGAGGACTGTGGTACCTTCCTCCACATTTGACGAAGACTTGAGGCAACTCCTTCACTTATATAAAGACAACAGCATTCAGACAACAAAGTACTCTGTCCTTTCCTTCCTGCCAAAGAATCTTTTTGAACAACTTCATCGTTTTGCCAATGTCTACTTCATCTTCCTTGCCTCTCTCAATTTTGTCCCTGTGGTGGAGGCCTTCCAGCCAGAGATTTCTGTGATTCCCATCACACTGGTGCTGACATTGACTGCCATAAAGGATATTTGGGAAGACTACCGCAGGTATAAGTCAGATCAGTTGACAAACAGTCGTCTGTGCCATGTTTACAGAAGGTAGGTTAAATCATTTATTTTTAATGTCATTCTGCTACATGTGACAAGTAACACCTGGAATTTAGGTTGGCATATGACCTCAAGCACATGACTAATAGTGTACAGTTGAGTGTGCTCTTGTTTGAGTTTCTCTAGCTTGAAGTGGTCAGTCAGTCATCTTCAGATTACCACCGCTACATCTGCCGCAGCGGGTCACGGGTCAGTCAGTCACTGCGCCTTTTTCAGTGGATTGTCTGCCATGTCTTGTGTTATAATCAAAGAGAAGATGATGTAGTTACAAGTCACATTTTTGAAGGAAACTGGAAAGTTCTTTCCATAGTACATTAATATGTTTTATTTTGTCTTATTTCTCCCCCAAAATGCTTGCTCAGTATATCTGGTTAAATGTTTAAAATCCTGCAAAAATGTCATAGACTAAAACTTTTGAACTCATTTTAATTGAAGTATCCATGTCATCATGCAAATTTTGTTCAGTCGTGGGTACAGGGGTAATAAAGGGTAATAAGCATGTAAAAGTAAACACGAACTTTGAACTTCATGTTTCATCCATCAGGAACTGTATGATAAAACATAAAAACCAAGCAAATAAGCTCAACATTTCAGATAATCAGAACACCAAAAAGAAGCTTGCATGCTATTAATGTCAGGTTCAAACAACAGTTAATATTTGTCATCTAGATAAATTATGTAATTTTACAATAGTTAGAAGAAAGTGCTTCTTCCACCTTTCACTGATCTTGTCACCCTTTTCATCGTCATCATCCTCAAAATTGACAAAGGATAACTGCATGAAGGTATTATGGATACCTTATATTTTAAGGAAATACTGTACAGATATTTCCCTCAAAATATTTTGAGGTAATTAGATAGGCAGTAAGTTATTTTAGAAGACGTTTCTCTGCAGTTACAGCAATTCTGGACTGCTGTATTTCGTCACTGCCTGGAAATGCTGTTGAACTGGACTGTGTAATAATTAACCACTGATTGCATCAATATTTCTGGCAAAGAATCTTAAAGGAACAGTTACTTTAAAAAATAAAATTCTCTCTATTTACCCCTTGCACATGAAGTTCTTGTTTGAGGCTTCAGAGAATAACAATTGTGACCCTCTCCCTTAACTAAAGGTGATGGGAATGTGTTGACAACCGACGAATACAACGAAAAACTAATGCAAAAGACCATACAGCAATGATATGAATGTTTCCAGGAACCGAAGAGTGAGCAAAATTCTCCTGAACATCTGTAGTCCAGTTATTGATAGGGAGCTGCCTGCCGCAGACACAGCAGTTGTTAAATGTATGTTGCATATGTAGCAAGGTTATAATCGGTCTCAATGTCAGCACAGCCACTCAAGTTCATCTTTTAACTACTACTACAATATGCTTCTCATGTTCTATTTGCATTATTTATGATAACATGTAACTGTTGAATCATAAAACACCATCTGGACCAGAATCATCATTTTCCCACCAGTTTCTTCATTCATGTCATAATGTCATACAGGATATCTTTTACACAGCTGCCAGTTACAAACACATTTAGGCAACATGATTTTTGTCAACATCAGCATTTGTGTCAAGACACCATCCATAGTCGTTGTTCACGAAATATCATCCAACCGGTTTTGACATTAGAAAATATTCTCACGACACAAGATTTGGACACATTCAGGGTTCAGGACACACAACAACAGTTAGTTCATTCCATCAATGATAACAAATTTCCCTTTTTCTTCCCTTCATTCTCTTTCAAGGTTTGACACTACTGTATAATTATTTATAAGTTGTTTTTTTAATCATATGGGTATATTTGATGTCTTCAGTAGTCCCTATTAAAGGCTTCATGTCAAGCATTTATCAGCATCTGTCATAGTGAAACGAATATGGTCGCTTTGTGTTTGGGTCCAATTGTCACACCTCACCTGTAGAGATGGAAGACTCTAGGTACCACATATCTAGAATAATTAACTGCAGAGCCTAATTCACTGGTTCTGTATGTGTGTGTAGGTTCTCAGGTGTCCAGGGCATTGCTATCCAAAGCTGTTTAAGTCAATCCACTGGACGTTAAGAAAGTTCTTGAAGACGTTTCGTTTCTCTTCCAAGAGACTTCTTCAGTTCTGTACTGGTTCTGTACTGTTTTTACTACTTCCACTTCTGGCTCTCAACAGGAGCGGACGTCTATCTTCTGTCTCCTGTTGTCCCTATCTCTCTAACTCATACCTACACTGACTCTCACTGATTGTCTGCAAAATGACGAGGGAAAGCGGAAAATTGGAGGAGGATGGGAACAAAAATATGAAGGAAACTCTAGACCAGATGGTCTCTTCTATGAAAGAGTTAAAGAGTGAGTTAAAGAGCAACTTTGATAAGTTAAGGAGTGACTTTGATATAGAGTTGGAAGAAAAGCTAAAACCGGTGCTAGACGCCATGGAAGACAAGAAGGAGAAATGAAAAAAATGCAGAAAGACATACAGGAGATGAAAAAGACCGACGAATTGTTGTCTTAGAACAGGGACAACATGAATGGATGATTTGGAACAAAGCATTCGTATAAATGATGTGATCATCACTGGCATCAAAATCAAGCTGGGAATTACGCACATGCTGTGGCCAGGGGAGATGAAACTCAGCATTGCGCTGACATCGAATGTCCGGAACAACAAGTGAGTTCTCAACTGAGGGATCTGGAGATAACTATAGTGTAATGGTTATTTCTTGGGCCTATTGATAACCATTGGTGGCCGAGCAAAAATGTCTGACTCTCTAGCAGTCCAAAATGAAGTTCCACAAAGGTTTGTAGCAAAAAGTAAACCAAGATTTATTACAAACCAAAATTAATACAAAAGCTCAGAAGATCAAATGTTAAATTCAAATAAGGATTGCACTGATAAAGTTAGATTTTACAAAGGAGGAGCAGTCTAATCTAAAGCTTGAAGGTTATGCATTGAGTGTCAAAGACTGGGTCTTCCTGCACCGGCCACGCCCTCCAGGTAGTATGACTGGATCTTTATGCTCCAGTCCGGCCACTAGATGGTGGTGAATCTGGGATATGGCTCAAACAGAACATATATGAGTTAATGCAAACAAACATTCATTTTGGCTCCTACACATCTGGCCCCTAAATGTTTTAGGCTTAAAACAATTATTCAACAAAATAATGGAGCCAATAAATGATATTACAAAGATTTTTTTTTCGTTTTTCAGTGTTCATCCAAAAGCAGGCAGAGCTTAGTGATAGGCCGCTCTAAGATGCCTGTCTTCGTCTTGAGTCAAACAGATTGTACTAACCCTCTTGAGTCAGGTTTCGTCTCCAGGACTCTTGCCAGAGGCCACGATGATCGTGGGGAGGCAGGCTCAACTATCATCACGATGTCTCCGACCTTGAAGTTCTCTTGAACCTTTTGTCTTTCTTGCATCAGTGCTAAATATTTTTGTGTCCATCTTCTCCAGAACGCATTAGCCAGGTACTGTATTTGTTTCCACCGGCACCTGGTGTAGGAGTCAGCCTGGGAAAATTCACCCGGAGGGAGAACTGGTTGGGAGTTAAGTAGCAGGATGTGGTTTGGGCTCAGAGGTTCTAAATCTGAAGGGTCAGAGGATGTTGTAGTGATTGGGCGGTTGTTAAGGATTGCCTCAACCTCACAGAAAAGTGTCTGAAGACCTTCCATCATCGACTGTTTGTTGGTGTAAAAGATGGTTCAGAGTCCATCTTACCGACCTAATAAGTCTCTCCCACACTCCACCATGGTGAGATGCTCCTGGTGGATTGAAACTCCATCCTATCCCTTTCTCAAGCATGGCATTTTGGATTTTATTGCTGTTGAAAGTAGCCAAAGCTCTTCTCAGCTCTTTTTCGGCACTCACCATCTTATTGCCATTGTCAGACCAGATGTGCTTTACCTGGCCTCGTCTGCACACAAATCTCCTGATAGTCTGGATACAGGAGTCCGTGTCAAGTGAGCAGGCCATTTCGAGATGAACGGCTCTGCAGGACATACATGTAAAGATCACACCGTATCTTTTAACTAGACTTCTCCCTCTTTTTGTTTCCATTGGTCTAAAATAGTCCATGCCAACGTTGGTGAATGGTGGGAGATCTGGCTGTGTTCTTTGTTGTGGTAAATCAGACATCTTTTGCTCTTTCAAGCGCCTGCAGGTCACACATTTTGAAATGATTTTTCTTGCTGCACTATTGGCACTGACGATCCAGTACTTTTTTCTCAACTGAGCAAGGATGTAATTCCTGCCACAGGGCCCATACCCTTCATGGATGTGATGGAGCAACATATTAGAGATATGAGACCGTTCAGGAAGGATGATTGGATACTTCATGGTCTCAGACATGTCTGACCTTGATAGTCGGCCTCCCTCTCTCAACAGTCCATCCTTCAGTACTGGATCTAGCCTGTAGATGGTGCTCTTTCTCAGAACTCTAGGTGGTGTCTTTTCTAGGTTTTGTAACTCACCTGGGAAAGCCTATTTTTGAGTAAAGGCTACCAAAACTTTTTCAGCCCTGTCCAAGTCTTTCAGGGATACATACTGACCACCGAGCGTTGACCTGAAAGCTTGTCGTTTCTGATGATGAGAACGTGTGTTGACACTGGGGCTTGGCTCTTTCCTTTTAGCACACAAAGCAAAAAGGGTGTCTCCAAGCTTTTGGTACCACACAACAGCTTTCACTAACTTGGTCCACTCTGAGAAGGAGAGAAGCATGATAGTCGGATTCGAAACATCTTGGGTTACCACATTGCATACAACAGGATAACCTTTGACCTCTGGGTCATCATGGGGTAGAGACTTCTGAATGATGGTTTCCACTGGCCAGGTGTATTTTGGCTTCCAAAGAAATTCAGGCCTATGGATCCATCTCCTTTTTTCAAGAAATTTACACATACTCAGCCCTCTAGAGGCGTCGTCTGCTGGGTTGTGCTTACTGGCAACGTATCTCCACTGTTGGATATCTGTGTTCTCTCTTATCACAGAAACTCTGTTTGCTACAAAGGTGTGGTACCTGGCACTGTCATTGTGAATGCATTTTACAACTGCCTGGCTATCAGTCCTAAACATAGGTTGCTGCAGTTCTAGCCTCAGCATTTTGTCTACTCTAAGAAACAATACTGAAGCTGCCAGTTCCAGTCTGGGAATGGTCATGTCCTTCAAGGGGGCTGCTCTTGCCTTTCCTAACATGAAAGATACATGTATCTCTCCTCTGTCATTGATCATTCTAAGGTAGCTTACTGCTCCAAACCCTGTCTCGCTGGCATCAGCAAAATGATGAAACTGAAAGGATTGTGGCTTTCCAAAGTTACTGGGTTTGATACAGCGGGCAACACTAAAGTCTGTCAATTTGGGAAAATCTTGAACCTAATTCATCCACTGCCTAGACTGATCTATGGGTATTGGTTCATCCCATCCATGGCCTTGCCTACAGAGCTGTTGTAACAGTTGTTTGGCTGGGAGAGGGACAGGCGCTAGAATGCCAAGTGGATCATACACAGAGCTCACCATTGACAGAATACCTCTCCGTGTGTGTGACCTTTCAGTGACCTTGATGTCAAACCTGAAGGTGTCATCCCCCACACTCCACTGAAGTCCTAGTGCACGGTCAGTGGGAAGTTTGTCTTTGTCCAGATCTAATGATTTGTTCTTGATGATGTTCTTCCCTTGGTCCTCCTCCTTTATGGTAGAAAGCACAGCTCTACTACTACTCACCCACTTGGTGAGTTGGAATCCTCCTTTACTGCACAGCTCCACTAAGTCTGCTCTCCCAGCTGCACTGCTTCCTGTACTGTGGGCAGATAGGTTAGACAATCATCCACATAGAAATTCCCCCGTATGGTGTTGGTTACCTGAGCTCTGATGTGGGAATTGTCGTGAGCAGTCCTTCGCAGGGCAAAATTAGCACAACTCGGGGAGGAGATGGCTCCAAACAAGTGCATCAGCATGCGGTGGTCTACTGGATGCTGCTCAATGTCTCCACCTGACCACCACAAAAAGTGCAGGAAGTCTATATCCGACTTTGAGACTTTCACTTGGTGAAACATGGATTTTATGTCAGCCATTAGTGCAACAGGCTCCAGTCTAAACCTGAGCAAGACCCGTATTAGTGAGTTGGTAAGGTCTGGGCCTTGCAAAAGTTCAGAGTTGAGGGATGTGCCCTGAAACACCGCACCACAGTCAAACACCACCCTTAGTGTGTTCTTTTTGGGGTGATGGACTGCATGGTGTGGGATATACCAGGTTCTTCCATCAGTTCATTTTTCCTCTTCCTGGGGGACCGCCTCAGCATGTCCATTGGCTAAAACATCACTGACAAAGGCAGTGTACTCTCTGTGGAAAGAGACATCTTTCTTTAGTCTTTTCTTGAGGCTCATGAGACATTGCATGGCTATGTGGCGGTTGCTGGGTAGTTGTAAATCATCTTTCCTGAAGGGCAAGTTTAGAGTGTAGTGTCCGTCTACTAGTGTGACTGACTCGGTAGCAGTTTTGAGGAACTTCTTATCCTCCTGTGACATTTCACGCTTTTCTTCGGATGCCTTTTCATTAAAGTCGTGATTGTACTGAGTAATCAACTGCTGTTCTAGGTTTGCTACAGAGATTCTGTTTACTGTGGTAGACCGAGAGACAGTGTCGGTACTAGACTCACCACCTCTTAAGGGACCATTGACTACCCACCCCACTAGGGTCTTCACTGCATAGGGTCCTTCACCCTGACTATTTATGGTTTCCCGGGGTTCAATAACCTTTGCGGCGTTTGCTCCTATCAGTAGCTCAATGTTGCCGTCTATCTCAGGCATGTCAACATTTTGCAGATATGGCCATCTAATGAGATCCTGCTTTGTGAGAATGTGATCAGTAATGACTGGCATCTCTTTTTGCGTAAACACGTCCGGTAACTGCAGAAAACTGTTTCCCTTCATTACAGACACTTCTACTCCTGAGACCACATACGTTGGTACTGACTTCTTCTGGCTCATAGTTTGCAGCTAGATGTTGGTTCTTTTGCCTTTGACGTTTAACTGAGACATGAGGCGTTCTGTACAGAAAGTAGCTGAGCTACCGGGGTCAATAAAAGCATAGACAGGGACGATCTTATCTCCTTTTCTAGCTTTAACTTTCACAGGCACTACTGAGAGGACATTACCGGCCCCAATGTGCCCATATGCTTTGAGGTGCATCTCTGCTGTGTCACTCTTCTCCTTCTGCTCAAACTGCCTTATGTGAAGAACACTGGGATGCTGTTTGGAGCAAACTGTACAGCTGAGTCTGTCTACAGTGTTTGCTGAGGTGACCAGCTTGCTGTAAACAACCAAAACAAATTCCCTTTTCCTTTAGGAAATCTATTTTGTCTTTGTGTCTTTTCTTTCTGAATAGATTACACTGATCCAAAGTGTGCTTGCTGTTGCATAGGCAGCAAAGTTGCTGTGTGTAATTGTTCTCAGGTTGCTGTAGCTGAGTTGGAGTAGTGGTGACACAGGTTGCAAAGTTGCTGCTGCCACTGGATCTGGGCTTGGCTCTAGTGGGGATAATTTATTTTGCTCTGGGAGCTCTATCCTGAATGTCTCCATATACTGGGTCAGAAACTACTGTCACTTGCCTCTCCAGAAATGCTACAAGATCTATGAATTGAGGTCTGATATTTTGCCTCTCCTGCAACTCACACACACTGGCCCTCCATCTTTCTCTGAGCTTATAGGGAAGCTTCATGACGAAGAGTTTCATGTTTGATGACATGTTGATTTCATGAGAGTATCTCATGTCCTCCATTACATTACTGCAAATCCTCAAAAATATTGTAAAGGCTTGTAATGCTTTTGAGTCCTCTGCTTTCACTGAAGGCCATTCTAGTGCTTTCCTCATGTAAGCTGAGCTGATTTTGAACTCATCTCCATACTGCTCCTGCAACAAAGATCTTGCTCTTTCATAACCTTTATCTGGGTTCAACTCCTAACAAGATCTCTGGGGAGGCCAGTAGTATACTGATCAAGGAAGTACAGCCTATCTGCACTACTATCAGTCTTGCGTTCAACTATGTGTTCAAAAGCTCTGATGAATGGCCTAAAGAGCAAAACATCACCATTGAATATTGGGACTTGTCTTTGAGGGAGATTGTGTTGTTTCATTAGAGTGGTTGTCCAATCAGTTTGACGTTGCAGGATGTCCACTAAACCTTCATGACTCAGACTGTTCTGTGATGTCACTACTGGTTGGTCAGAGGCTGATGCTTGAAGTGGAACAGCACTAGGGTTGAGAGGACTGGATGTCTGAGCTGAGCTGGTTCAGCTTTCTACACTCACTCTCTGCATAGGGATAAGTTGAAAGTGAACACCTTCCTTCTGGCAAACATGTGGAGTTTGCAACATTGAAGGGCCTTTGCTAATCCCGTCTTCACTTGGTAGGGTTTCAGCTGGGGGCTTACCTGGTTCTGGCTGCTGATCAGTAATGGACCCAGCTGTTAATTTGATCACCACAGACCCTTGTCTCTCAGCGGCCCTGAGAACTGCCAGCTTGGATGCTGAGGCCGCTAGCTGCATTTCCAGTTCCAAGGCTTCACGTTTCTCCTGCAGTGCTTGTATTTCTTTATTTATGTCACGTTTCTCCTGCAGTGCTTGTATTTCTTTATTCATTTCATGCTGTACTTTCATATGCTGCCACCTTGGTCATGATGGCTGCTCTTTCCGCTTCTGCCAACACCCTTGTGGATGTAACAGAGCTTACTTTGGACTTACGACTAGAAACTTGTGACACGCTGTTTTCAGGGCAAACCTCAGGCTCGGATTCCTCATCACACTTGAGTTCCTCAGCAGCTGTCTCAGGAGCAACTTCCTTCTGAGTTTCAGATTGGGAGGCCCCACGTAGCCACTCATGCACAAAAGAAAGAAAACAGTTAATATCAGCCCATTTGGGTTCGGCCCATTCAAAATCATCCTTAATTGCTTCCTCTTCTGTCAAAACTTAATGATAGGCTTCATGTATAGTTTTAAAGTCATCAAACAGTTGTTTAAACTTAAGAAGATTTTCTTTGACTTCTTGCACACATGTTGCATCCTCCATGAGTTCTACCATTATATTCTTCCTTCTAGTTATATGTGCCAATTTTCCTTGTCTGGAAAGTCTGAGTTTAGTTGCACGTGCAGTACGTTCCCTCTCTTCCATTTCTGTGTTTTTGTATGAGACCATGCTTTCCCCCTCTTCACTGCTCTTTGTTTCATCTGACATACTTGTATTTTAACTGTTACTGTATTGATTATCCAAACAATCCACTCCTATAGTAGACTCTTGATATTTCAACAGATCCACAGTATAATCCACTCCAATAGCATATTTCCTTAATTCCTTTCCAATATCAAAGCATGCTTTTGAAATTCATAGAGGGAGTACATCACCCCAAACATTGCAGCCATGTGCTGATCCATCCATCCAGCTCTTCATATCCAGTCCAGTGTTGGGTCCTTGAGTTCTTTACTTCCTTGTGGAATGGAGTCCTTTCTTTGTTTGTTGAAAGCAGTTCTTCTTTTCTTGATGGCAAAAGTCTTTGACTTGTGTAATGGTTATTTCTTGGGCCTATTGATAACCATTGGTGGCCGAGCAAAAATGTCTGACTCTCTAGCAGTCCAAAATGATCCAAGTTCCACAAAGTTTTGTAGCAAAAAATAAACCAAGATTTATTACAAACTAAAATTAATACAAAAGCCCAGAAGATCAAATGTTAAATTCAAATAAGGATTTTTACTGATCAAGTTAAATTTTACAAAGGAGGAGCAGTCTAATCTAAAGCTTGGAGGTTATGCATTGAGTGTCAAAGACTGTGTCTTCCTGCTCCGGCCATGCCCTCCAGGTAGGATGACTGGACCTTTATGCTCCAGTCCGGCCACTAGATGGTGGTGAATCTGGGATATGGCTCAAACAGAACATATATGAGTTAATGCAAACAAACATTCATTTTGGCTCCTACATATAGATCCGGACCAGATTGAGATATGTTATCCATTACCATCTGGAGGTAGAAGACCACCTGCAGTGCTTATAAAATCCCAGAATCGTAGACACAAAATTGCTCATCTGAAACAAGACTTCAAACTGAAAGGAAAAAAATGTCTTCATTAATGAGAATATCACTAAAAAGAATGCTGATATCGCTAAAAAAGCTCGACAACTGAAGAAGAATGGGCTGATCGACAACACCTAGACAAACAAATGCAGGATCTTCATCAAAACAAAGGGGCTCTCTCCAGACCAGATGAAAACAATGGTGATCAGGACTGCAGAAGAGTTGGTGAAATACAAGCAATAAAGACAAACAAGAGTTGTTACTTCACCAAAGATCAGTATAACAGAGTCACTTCAATAGTGGGAGCTCTACACCAATTTTGGACACAACAAGTATTAAATGGAACAGTTGAAAAAACCAATATTGTCAATGTCAGAAACATGGATTAATGGCAAAAACATCCATCCATCCATTCTCTTCCGCTTATCCGGGGTCGGGTCGCGGGGGCAGCAGCTTAAGCAGGGAAGCCCAGACTTCCCTCTCCCTAGTCACTTCGTCCAGCTCCTCCGGGAGAATCCCAAGGCGTTCCCAGGCCAGCCGGGAGACATAGTCTCTCCAGCGTGTCCTGGGTCGTTCCCGGGGCCTCCTCCCGGTAGGACGTGCCCGGAACACCTCACCATGGAGGCGTCCAGGAGGCATCCTAACCAGATGCCCGAGCCACCTCATCTGGCTCCTCTCGATGCGGAGGAGCAGCGGCTCGACTCTGAGTCCCTCCCAGATGACCGAACTCCTCACCCCATCTCTAAGGGAGAGCGCGGACACCCTGCGGAGGAAATCCATTTCGGCCGCTTGTATCCGGGATCTCGTTCTTTCGGTCACGACCCATAGCTCGTGACCATAGGTGAGGGCAGGAACGTAGATCGACCGGTAAATCGAGAGCTTTGCCTTTCGGCTCAGCTCCTTCTTCACCACGACGGACCGATACAGAGTCCGCATCACTGCAGACGCTGCACCGATCCGCCTGTCGATCTCCCATTCCATTGTACCCTCACTCATGAATGAGACCCCAAGATACTTGAACTCCTCCACTTGGGGCAGGATCTCATCCCCAACCTGGAGAGGGCACTCCACCCTTTTCCGACTGAGAACCATGGTCTCAGATTTGGAGGTGCTGATTCTCATCCCAACCGCTTCACACTCGGCTGCGAACCGTTCCAGTGAGAGTTGGAGATCACGGCTTGATGAAGCCAATAGCACCACGTCGTCTGCAAAAAGCAGAGACGCGATACTGAGGCCACAAAACCGGACACCCTCAACGCCATGGCTGCGCCTAGAAATTCTGTCCATAAAAGTTATGAACAGAATTGGTGACAAAGGGCAGCCTTGGAGGAGTCCAACCCTCACTGGAAACGAATCCGACTTACTGCCGGCAATGCGGACCAAACTCTGACATTGGTCGTACAGGGACCGAACAGCCCTTATCAAGGGGTCCGGTACCCCATACTCCCGAAGCACCCCCCACAGAACCCCCCGAGGAACACGGTCGAACGCCTTCTCCAAGTCCACAAAACACATGTAGACTGGTTGGGCGAACTCCCATGCCCCCTCAAGGACCCTGCGGAGGGTGTAGAGCTGGTCCACTGTTCCACGGCCAGGACGAAAACCACACTGCTCCTCCTGAATCCGAGATTCGACTTCCCGACGGACCCTCCTCTCCAGAACCCTTGAATTGACCTTACCAGGGAGGCTGAGGAGTGTGATGCCCCTGTAGTTGGAGCACACCCTCCTGTCCCCCTTCTTAAAAAGGGGGACCACCACCCCAGTCTGCCAATCCAGAGGCACTGTCCCCGAAGTCCACGCGATGTTGCAGAGGCATGTCAACCAGGACAGCCCCACAACATCCAGAGCCTTTAGGAACTCCGGGCGGATCTCATCCACCCCCGGGGCCCTGCCACCGAGGAGCTTTTTAACTACCTCGGTGACCTCAACCCCAGAGATAGGAGAGCCCGCCTCAGAGAACCCAGACTCTGCTTCCTCATGGGAAGGCTTGTCTGCGGGATTGAGGAGGTCTTCGAAGTATTCTCCCCACCGAGTCACAACGTCCCGAGTTGAGGTCAGCAGTTCCCCATCCCCACTATATACAGTGTGGATGCTGCGCTGCTTCCCCCTCCTGAGACGCCTGATGGTGGACCAGAATTTCTTCGAAGCCATCTTGAAGTCGTCCTCCAAGGCCTCACCGAACTCCTCCCACGCCTGGGTTTTTGCCTCAGCAACCACCAAAGCCGCATTCCGCTTGGCCAGCCGGTACCTATCAGCTGCTTCAGGAGTCCCATAGGGCAAAAAGGTGTGATAGGACTCCTTCTTCAGCTTGACGGCATCCCTTACCGCTGATGTCCACCAACGGGTTCTGGGGTTGCCGCCACGACAGGCACCGACCACCTTACGGCCGCAGCTGGGGTTGGCCGCCTCGTCAATGGAGGCGCGGAACATGGTCCACTCAGACTCAATGTCCCCCGCCTCCCCCGGAACGTGAGTGAAGTTCTGCCGGAGGTGGGAGTTGAAACTCCTTCTGAAAGGGAATTCCGCCAGGTGTTCCCAGCAGACCCTCACAATACGTTTGGTTCTGCCAGGTCGGACCGGCATCTTCCCCCACCATCGGAGCCAACACACCACCAGGTGGTGATCGGTTGACAGCTCCGCCCCTCTCTTCACCCGAGTGTCCAAGACATGTGGCCGCAAGTCCGATGACACGACCACAAAGTCGATCATCGAACTGCGGCCTAGGGTGTCCTGGTGCCAAGTGCACATATCGACACCCTTATGTCTGAACATGGTGTTCGTTATGGACAGTCCATGACAAGCACAGAAGTCCAATAACTGAACACCACTCGGGTTCTGATCGGGGGGGGCGTTCCTCCCAATCACACCCTTCCAGGTCTCACTGTCATTGCCCACGTGAGCATTGAAGTCCCCCAGCAGAACAATCGAGTCCCCAGTAGGAGCGCTCTCCAGCACCCCCTCCAAGGACTCCAAAAAGGGTGGGTACTCTGAACTGCTGTTTGGTGCATACGCACAAACAACAGTCAGGACCCGGCCCCCCACCCGAAGGCGAAGGGAGGCTACCCTCTCGTCCACTGGGGTGAACCCCAATGTATAGGCGCCAAGCCGAGGGGCTATAAGTATACCCACACCTGCTCGGCGTCTCTCACCATGGACAACTCCAGAGAGAGTCCAACCCCTCTGGAGAGGACTGGTATCAGAGCCCAAGCCGTGTGTGGAGGTGAGCCCGACTATATCTAATCGGAACTTCTCAACTTCACACATCAGCTCAGGCTCCTTCCCTGCCAGAGGGGTGACATTCCACGTCCCAAGAGCCAGCTTCTGTAGCCGGGGATCGGATCGCCAAGGTCCCTGCCTTTGGCCACCGCCCAGCTCACAATGCACCCGACCCCTATGGCCCCTCCCACAGGTGGTGAGCCCATGGGAAGAGGGACCCACGTTGTCCTTTTGGGCTGCGCCCGACCGGGCCCCATGGGTGCAGGCCCGGCCACCAGGCGATCACCTTTGAGCCCCACCTCCAGGCCTGGCTCCAGAGGGGAGCCCCGGTGACCCGCATCCGGGCAAGGGAAAACGTGTTTCAATGTTTTTCAGCATCATATGGGGTCTTTGAGCAGTACTTTGTCTGGTCCCTCACCAAGGACCTGTTTGCCATGGGTGACCCTACCAGGGGCAGAAAGCCCCAGACAACTTAGCTCCTAGGATCATTGGGACACACAAACCGCTCCACCACGATAAGGTGACCACTCAAGGAAGGGATGGCAAAAACAAAAAAATGAATTTCTGATAACATGGGATAACAATAAGTTTGAGACCTTAAAGAGCATGTTGATATACTTGTAAAAACACCATCTGCTGAAAGAGGTGAATATGATCATTATATTCTTGCTGAGAACACTGGCAAGGTCAACTTCTTATTTTGACCATCTAAGATGTTAACAAACCTTGCTGTTTCTCGGAAGAATGTAAACATGATTATGCTCTAGGTTAAAAGGCTAATATCTGGAAGTGGATAAGAGTGAACATTTGTCAAAATACAATGAATGAAATGGTTGAAAACATGTAATATCTGAGTTTGTTGATTACATATTCTGATGAGAGAGATGTTTGTTGTTTCCTCAGGACGGGAATTTCAAAAGCCTTATCCGTCAAGCTTCTATCCGTCAGCCCTTTTTTTTTTGGATGTTGTTGATGTTGTAAATGTTGATGAAGGTGTGTAGTCTGTTACATTAACATGTCCGAAAAAACTAAACTAAACTAAACTAAAACTATTACCACATGTTTGTCAGTGGTTCTCTGCTCTCTGCCTTCTGCTTTATCTTTTCACAAATATATTTAACGTTTCACATATTTTATGTCTTTCCATGTTGTCCCATAGCAATCAAAAAGCCTACGTTGAGCAGCGCTGGAAAGACGTGCGAGTTGGAGACTTTGTCCGTCTGTCCTGCAATGAAATCATCCCAGCTGACATGCTGTTGCTGCATTCTTCTGACCCTCATGGGGTTTGTTATATTGAGACCGCTAACCTGGATGGAGAGACCAACCTGAAACAGAGACAGGTGGTTTTAGATCTACCAATGCAGGTAATAATAGTAATAGATAAGTAGATTGCCATGTTCAATATGAAAACAAACCTGAATCTGTTTGCCCTTCTATAGAATTCATGAACATTGGCTTGTGTCTCTCTGTATATGAAGGCTGCATTCAGTGAAGGAGTGCAACCTAATGTCAAGTGGTATTGTCCAATAAACTGTCTTCAATCAAATGTCTTTAACCCATTTTAAACATGTCCAGTTGATTCTGTTTTGCTCTTCATTATTATCCAATACTTTTACCTGGTCAAATATTTGCTTAAACTTTTGTGTTGTTTTGCCTCAAATGAATTTATCCTGAGAAGAGACTGCACCAACAGGGAAAGAGAAATGCTGGATAGAAGTTTGGATAACTCTTCACTGGAAGAGTTGCAAACAGTCAATGTCCATGCTTCATTAAGCAATGCAGTGTCTGATGTCAACGGAAAGTTGCCTACGTGGTATCAGCTTCTAAAACGACCACAGTGGTGCAGGATGTTCCATGTTTTAAGATATTAAATTTAGGACTTCAACAGAATTGCCATGAAGAATGCATCTTCATAACAACTGGGACAAAATGAGCAGTTCTTAATTCTTTCATCGATATGAATGAATTCTTAAAAATAACCGTGTTGTGGTAACTGTGCACTTTTGTATGAATATCTTAAGGTCTCAATTAAATGTGTGTGTGTGTGTGTGTGTGTGTGTGTGTGTGTGTGTGTGTGTGTGTGTGTGTGTGTGTGTGTGTGTGTGTGTGTGTGTGTACTTGTCTTCCAGGGAGGGGATATGACTCTTGAGAGCTTCCATAGTCGTATTGAGTGTGAGAACCCCAACAATGACTTGAACAGGTTCAGAGGGTACATGTGAGTTCCGTTCCATCTAAACACATCAGTCTATGCATAGTTGTGCTACCATAAGGTCACCCCATGGAATCAGTGTCACCGTCTTTGTGTCACACTCGCATATATAGGAGCAAGTTTGGCTAGGAAATTATGATTAACAATTATCAAAATAATAATGAATCTTAGTTTAATGTGATTAATATTAATATAAATTTAATTGACTACACCACTTGGTTAGGCAGTACAGCAAATTTTATTCCAAACAAAACAATGATTAAAAGTTAATAAAATAAATTGTTACATAATAAGCAAGACACCATTATTATTAAAATTCATTTCAATTTTTGAGGCACCTTCCTGGAAACCAGGAACAAAACCAAATACCTTATTTCCCATAAGTTTTTAGGAGTTTTTAGTCTAATTAATCTAAAACACAACATTTAAATTAGTTAATACATAACCTGTTCACTTTAGGCTGTCATTTTTGGACAGTAACAATCAGTAAAACATATGCGACATGCATATATTTCAACACCGCATGTGCTCATGTTATTGTACCGTTTTTGTGATGTGAAAGGATTTTATTAAATATTGTAACTCAAATATCAGATATAATATTAAATATTTGTTAAATATAGTCACAAAAATAATTGTAACGCCTCAAACAATTAGATTATCTTTTTTAATCAACAACTAATTACATATTCAAAAGAATAGACATCTCTCTTTCTGTCTCTCTTTCTCTAAAAAAATGATTTTTTTTAAATATCCTGCAGCTCTACAGTACTTCGTAATGGTGACAGAATTACACTTATTACTGTAATTTTACTGGCCTTTTTTTCTACGAAGATGGCAAGGTTGGGTTTTTTTTCATGTCTCATTTTATTTTTTTTAATGTTGTTGTGGTGTGAAAAAAAAATATTGACACAGCTCAGCTCTTGGCTCCCATAAAACATTGCAGTAACGCCTACTATAACTTACCTCTACTCAGATGTAGTTTGTTATCTTCTGAATAGTCATTCAAAGCTTGACCACTTTGATCATACATGTGAATGTCGGTTGACAGGGAGCATCCTAATGGTGTCCGTGTGGGGCTGCATAACAGGAACCTCCTGCTGAGGAGCTGCACCATCCGCAACACTGAGACTGTAGTGGGCATCGTCGTTTATGCAGGTAAGAGCAGAGATTTTTTTTCTCCAAATGATTTGACTGAAAAATGTTTATTGGAACCTCAGGAGATTTTGTAGAAAGATGGTCGCCAATTACATCTAATCTGATGTAAATCACAATGAAAACATTTCTTTGACCTTTTCATCTTGAACTGCAGATTACTAACTTTAATAATTAATAATCTGTAATTACTAAAAATCCATTACACACAAGGTTCCAGCAGTCATTCAATTTCATGGTACAAATTTAATGGATGATAATGATGGAAAGTGATTCCTTGTGATAGAAGAGTTTCAGCTAAAATGAAAGGAAAGGTGTACAAAACTGTGGTGAGACCAGCGATGTTGTTTGGTCTAGAGACAGTGTCACTGAAGAAAAGACAGGAGACAGAGCTGGAGGTAGCAGAGATGAAGATGCTGAGGTTCTCTCTGGGAGTGACCAGGAAGGATAGGATCAGGAATGAGTACATCAGAGGGACAGCACATGTTAGAGGTTTTGGAGATAAAGTCAGAGAGGCCAGACTGAGATGGTTTGGACATGTCCAGAGGAGAGATAGTGAATATATTGGTAGAAGGATGCTGAGTTTTGAACTGCCAGGCAGGAGGCCTAGAGGAAGACCAAAGAGGAGGTTTATGGATGTAATGAGGGAGGACATGAAGGTAGTTGGTGTGAGAGAAGAGGATTCAAAGGACAGGGCTAGATGGAGGAAATTGATTCGCTGTGGCGACCCCTGAAGGGAAAGGCCGAAAGGAAAAGAAGAAGAAGATAATGATGGAAAGTGAAGCCTCCATAGACTTTAGGTTCAGTCTGTCTGCAAATTTTAGAGGGTTCAAATTGTCAGGGAGGCCCCACCTAATGTGGCTCAAGTCACTCAAAGCTTTTCAGTACTCTTGGTATCAATCTTACAGGGCAGTTGTGATTTTTACAAGCCGGGTTCAGCCTATTAATGCAGACTTTGTAGTGTAAGTTTGAGACAGATCAGCACTTTGGCTTGGCTGAGGGACATGCAAAAAATGTCCATGAAGGCAACCTTCAATTGAGTTCAGTTCAATTCAATTCAATTCAATACAATTTAGTTCAATTAATTACAATTCAGGTCAGCTCAGTTTAATTCAATTCAGTTCATTTCAATATTCCATTCAAATCAATTTTCAATTAAATCCCGTTATATTTGAATCATAACAGAAAGGTATCTCAAAGTACTTTCCAGCTAGAGCAGGACAAAACATGCTGCTATAGAAGCTGACTTGTCCCATATGAGAAAACACTCTGGCAATGGAGGCAAGACAAAACTTCCTTTTAACAGGCTGACACCTTAAGCAGAATCCAAGGCTCATTTTAGGCAGACAAATGTCTTGACCATGCGGGGAGAGAAAGAGAGAGAGAGTCAGAGTCAATCAGTGGCAGAGAGAAAAAGAAATAGACAGAGAAATTACAAAAAAACAAAAACAGATAGAAAGACAGAGACGGACTGAAAGAACAGCCAAGAGCCAAATCAACTGGACTTGTAGAAAGTTCCTTGACAATGTTTCAGAAATGAAGGCGCTTCTTCAGAACTGAAGAATAAGAAACTCCAATGAGACTAGTGAGAGCTGCAGGACAGGAGATAGTAAAACTGCAGATGAAGTAAAACTGTCTCCTGTTGTCGCTATCTCTCTAACTCATACCCACACTGACTCTCACTTATTCTCTGCAAAATGCCGAAAGGAAAAGGAAAATCGGAGGATACTAAAGACCAGACGGTCTCTATGAAAGAATTAAAGAGTGAGTTACAGAGCAACTTTGATAAGTTAAGGAGTGACTTTGATAAGTTAAGGAGTGACTTTGATAAAAAGTTGGAAGAAAAGCTAAAACCGGTGCTAGACGCCTTGGAAGAAATGAACGTCAAAATGAAGAAAGTGCAGAAAGACATGGAGGAAAAAGACCAAAGAACTGTTGTCTTGGGACAGGGACAACAAAGAATGGAGGATTTGGAACAAAGCATTCGTATAAATGATGTGATAATCACTAGAATCCAAATCAAGCCGAGTAATTACAAAAATGCTGTGGATAGCGCTGACATCGAATCTCTGGAGCAACAAGTGAGTTCTCAAGTGAGGGATCTGGAGATAACTATGGATCCGGACCAGATTGAGACTGATGAAATTCAACAATCGTAAACACAAAATTGCTCTTCTGAAACAAGGCTTCAAACTGAAAGGAAAAAATGTCTACATTAATGAGAATATCACTAAAAAGAATGCTGATATCGCTAAAAAAGCTCAACAACTGAAGAAGAATGGTTTGATCGACAACACCTGGACAAACAACTGCAGGATCTTCATCAAAACAAAAGGGCTTTCTCCAGACCAGATGAAAACAGTGGTGATCAGGAGTGTAGAGGAGTTGGTGAATTACGAACAATAAAGACGGACAAGAATTGTTACTACACCAAAGATCTGTACAACAGAGTCACTTCAATATTGGGATCTCTACAATTTTGGAAACATCAAGTATTACATGGAACAGTTGAAAAAAAAAAATCAACATCATCAACGTCAGAAACATGGACTAATGAACAAAATAAAACAAAAAAATTCATGTATCTGTGATAACATGGGATAACATTAACTTGGAGACTTTAAAGAGCATGTTGATATCTTTTGACAATATAATAGCATGTAAAACTGTTAAAGTGTCTGCAACAAACTGGTTAATTATTGTATAAACACTGTTTGCTGAAAGAAGTGAATATTATCATTATATTCTTGTGGAGAACACTGGCAAGGCCAACTTCTTGATTTGACTATCCATGATGTTAACAAACCTTGTGTTCCTAGGAAGAATATAAACATGGTTATACCCAAGGGTAAAAGGCTAATATCTGGAAGTGGATAAGGGTATGAACGTCTGTCAAAATTCAATGTATGAGCTAGTTGTAAACTTTTAATGTCTGAGTTTGCTGATTACACATTCTGATGAGAGAGATATTTGTTGATTCTGGGTGACGGGAATTTCACAAGCCTATTGGCTTTTATCCGTCTGCCCTTTTTTTCCAGATGTTGATGTTGTGAATGTGATGAAGGTGTGAAGTCTGCTATATTAACATGTCCGAAAAAAATAAACAAAATAAATAAGTGCTATGATGCTGTTGATTGGCCTCTCTTTGGTGTTTGAACAAGGAATGACCTCATCACTGTGGTCACTCTGTACAAGTATTTAAATAAGTGGTCCATTTGCTCGTGTCACAAACCACCACCTTATGCAATTGGTGTTATCATTCACATTTAGATTGAAACGTGTTGCATTACTCGTTACATTAACAGGCACATAAAGAGCCATTGTGGTGTTTCATTTCATAGACTTCCGTGTCGAGAAAAATAATATATGTCCTTTGTGTCTGTTCTTAGAACGATTTGTGTGACAAAAGGAGTCAGGTGAGCAGACTGAGTACTGGCCGACCTGATCTGTCTGTATGAAGTGTTTCAATATATCAGTACTGTATTATGTTAGCAGCCGGAGTGGCCCCTTTAAGAAGGTAGTCATGTGATCGAGGCAAGCATCTTGACAAGCACGGCGAGTGATTCACAGACAGATGTGGAGGAGAGAATCCCCTCATTTTAAAAGAAAACATTCGTTCAGAATCAGATTAGAAATAAAACAGAAATAATGTGAGTTCTGTAATCTTTCTGTGTGACCTGGTACCGATTGACATACGCACTTGAACCGGTCCATGACCCGGAGGTTGAGGATCACTGTTCTAGACTGCTGTGGTAATTTTTTTTTAACTTAAACCAAGATGTAAGGAGGAGCGCAAATGCAGAACACATTGAATCCTACTTTTTCCACCTCCCAGCCTGCCTCTGTTTTCATGCATCATTTCTGATGTAATAACATTGGTGTTAGTAGTGGGTCTGTGGATGTAAAGGGTGTCTGTGGTCTTCTCTTCTCTTGCTGTATAACCTAGGTCATGAGACTAAAGCCATGATGAACAACAGTGGGCCAAGGTATAAGCGTAGCCAGCTAGAGAAGCACTTGAACACGGACGTCCTGTGGTGTGTGCTTCTCCTCATCGTCATGTGTCTGACTACCTCTATAGGTGACCGATAACGCACACACTTCTCACAAACAGCTGTGAATATCAATGTCATTCTTAAAAGTTTAGACCGATATTTTCATCAAAACCAACTTGACCATGCAAAGAAAAGGAAAGAGGATAAAGGATAAATCCACGTCCAGCGGAAATCTAAATGTGCTGTCACTGATGTGATGCTCTGGTGTTTCTAAGGTCATGGTCTCTGGCTGAGGAACCTCAAAGACCCTCTCTTTGAGACTGATGGGGAACTGTCTCCTGCCCTAGCTGCTTTCTATGTCTTCTGGACTATGATCATTGTGTTGCAGGTATAGTGTTAACCTGGTCTGACCAGAACCCCCAGCTCAATTGACAATTGGTTACAGATAGGTCACTTTTAATAAGTACCAGAACCAGTTTCAATATAGTAAAACTATTAAATATCTGTATTGATAAAGGAAACTCCTCATATTTATATTTTTAAGTGAATAATATACATGTAGTCCACGTATTTATTAATTTCCAGTCACAATGATCTGGTTCACCATTGTAATGAATCTCACAGCAAGTTAATGACTGACAGACTGAAACAGCTAATGACGAAGAAAACCTGATCAGATTTACTCAGTGGTTTTCTCCTTGATTGTAGTGTTTTCATTTTTTTTATCAGGATGGCATAATTGAGTAACTGGACTTCAGTGTATAATTCAACACATACTACATGTATGTTACATATTAGAAGATCTGCATAAAACATGACATGGAACTGAGTTAGTCATGAAGTGTTATCATTGGTTCATATTCAATTTTCCATTTCAATAAATGCAATGAATTTCATAATGACCACATTCCTACCCAACAGGTGCTGATCCCTATATCTCTGTACGTGTCCATTGAGATTGTGAAACTGGGTCAGATCTACTTCATCCACAACGACTTGTCCCTGTATAACGAGCAGCTGGACTCCAGAATCCAGTGCCGGGCCTTGAACATCACTGAAGACCTGGGTCAGATACAGTTCTTGTTCTCTGATAAGACAGGAACCCTGACAGAAAACAAAATGGTGTTCCGACGCTGTAGCATCTTTGGAATTGAATATCCTCATGACGAAAACGGTAAGAACTCCCAGCTGACTGATTGATGTCATTTTACTTGACTGGAGACATGTTGGGGCATTGAGAAGTCTCCTTCAGATGGACTGTGCTTCTGTGGCATCTAGAATAGTCTCATATGATCAACACGATCTAGCATTGACCCAGTGACCCTCAAAGTCATACAGTGGTGGCAGAGGCTGTCATGTGTAAGCATCCCATCAGTCGTTAGCATTCACATGAATATTCAGTCACTAATGGATCAGCCGCTGGGCTTGTAGACGTGGCTACATTAGCACATGTCCCATATCAAAGGGATTAGATGGTTTCAAAGTCTTATTTGGACATTTTTTTTCTGCACGGACTTGTTTTCTGATCTTAACTGCACTAGTGCCTTTGACATGATGTTGACATTAATCCTGGGGGCAGGAAATGGGGACAGAGAGTCAGGGGAAGACATTCAGGGGGCAGGGGCAAAAAGGAAAATACAGATTACACACAACACACAACTTCACACCACCCTGCAATTTAATACAGTACTGCAGTTTGCATGAAAATTGATAAATATCTTTAAAAAAATATTGTTTTGTGAGCAAAGGATAGTTTAGATTCTGACCTGTTACAGATGTTAGAGTGTGTGTGTGTGTGTGTGTGTGTGTGTGTGTGTGTGTGTGCGTGCGTGCGTGCGTGCGTGCGTGTGTGTGTCAGCTCACAGACTGAAGGTGTATGAGGAGGAGCGGACTGAGGCAACCAGTCACTCTGTGACTCTGAGGTCGGGCTGCAGCCGTAAATCTCTGAGCTGTCGCTCTCTGAGCTGCAACCGCAGCTCAGTGTCACTGAACACACTCACTGCTGAGTCAGAGGAGGAGGAGGGTCGGCTGTCCAGTCACATCCAGCCCAGAACCAGCGCCTTCAGCAGCCGTGTGGTAGGGTGCACACATATATGCACTCACACACGTGCGATATGCTTACCAAATAACCTCAGAGAGTAACCGTCAAACAATTTACAGTAAATTCTGGACTATTAGCTGCTACTTATTTTTGCAGTTTCAACCCTGCAAATTTAACGATGATGCAGCTAATCTATAGCAATTGATCTGGCTGTTGAAGGAGAAAACAGAGCTGCCATAAGGTTGCCATCAATGAATTGATTGTGAGACATTGGAGACAGCAGCGTTGAAATACTACCGTGGTACAGACACTGTTTGGGGAAAAGCAGTAATGAAAAATTTTAAAATGTTTTCTGCATAAATGTCTTACGTTACAACATCTGTACACCTGCAGCTTATAGACAGGTGTGGCCGATATACTGTAAGAACAAAGTTATTTTCCTTTCAAATTTAGTTCGTGCGGCTTCTATTGAGGTGCGCTTAATAGTCTGGAAATCACGGTAAATTGAAAGCTACAAAATCAAATACAGACAGATACTAAAATACACATATTTAAAACTACATACAGTATAGTAATCCCTTGTTACTTATGGTTAATGCGTTCCAGGACCACCTGTGAAAAACAAAATTCTGCGATATATCGACAAACTATTTATTATTTACGGGTATTTAAACGTTTATGAACCCCCCCCATACGGATATTAAACCACCTTATATCCGTATTACCTTTTCCCACACTCTTATATACTGTTTAAAAAAATTTGTATTAAAGAAAAATTGCAGGAGTAGAAACGTAGTACACACACTGATGCTGTCAGCCAATAGCATGCGTGCACGGTATCACGTCACTACCTACCAAACATACGCGATGTAGTGAAGCAGCACATCTTGATTAAACGAGAGATTACTGTATACAATAATTCCGTGACTAACGAAGGATTACTGTATACAGTAATCCCGTGATTAACGAGGGATTACTGTATACAGTAATCCCTTGTTACTCGCAGTTAATGCGTTCCAGGACCACCCTGTGAAAACTAAATACTAAATTCTGCGATATAGCGACAAACTATTCATTTTATTATTCACGGTAATTTAAACGTTTATGAACCCGTCCCATAGGGGAAGGGTTAGGGCCGGCAGTGGCTCAGTGGTAGAGCAGGCTGTAGAGTGGGCCATCCAATGCTCCAAGATTGGCAGTGCGATTCCCGCTTCTTCCCATTGTGTGAGCTAACAGTGGGAAGTGTCAGCTCACCTCCGGACAACTGCCGAATTGCCCTGGAGTGAGGTGCCCTTGAGCAAGGCGCCGCCCCACTTACAAGCTGCTCATTTGGGGTGCATCAAAAAAGGAGCTACCCGCCACTCTACCTCCCAGTGCATGCCTACAGGCCCCCTTGTGTGTGGTTGTGTACTTTTCAAGGGCCTGTACACACAAACAAATATATATATATATATATATATATATATATATATATATATATACACACACTAGCGGGAACCTATGGAAATTCCACGATAAAACAATAATATCAGACTTCATACCAAACATATGAAAACAAATGTGTTGGTATTATAAACCAAGCAAACCCAACGTAGTCAAAAATCAACGTGGTGATGTAACGACTTTGTGTTGGCAAATCATGAATTGCGCTTGGCGGGCATTGCGAAGCCATAGATGAATGTTATCAGGCTAACTGGAGAAAGAAAGCTAACTAATCGTGCGATTGGGAAAGGAGCTAACATTTAAAGGAAAAGGCACCTGTTAAAAGAGCAAGTGGAAGACATTTTAGAGAAGTGATAGTTCTTTTAGCTGTCTAGATGAACAGAACTGTATGTATTTACTTAAAGACTGTGTTTGTCAGATGCCCAGGAGCATTTTTGACACTACATCGATTGCCCCATTCCAAACAGAAACCATAGCTGGACAGACTGTGCTAGCCAGCTAGTTTCAGATAGTTTCACTCAGAAATCGTTGCCGTTTTCTATGTCGTTCCTGCTGTTTGGACTTTCTGCTCAAAAACATGAAAATTGTTGGAACAGTTATGACACTCTAAAATTATGTTAACTGGGAAGTCTATGCTTAGTTAGTGATGGGCAGATGAAGCCCCATGAAGCATTGAACCTTTTCATCCTTATCGGTTCACTGCGGTCCGAAGCTTCATGAGGCTTCATTTGCTCTAGTAGAACATGTACCGGATGCTGAAATATCAGTTGGCATGAGTTTGAAGTGTGCGGCATTTTGCAGCAAGCCTGTGAATAAAAATGTCAGCATTTTAGTGATGGCAGTACACTGTTTTTTGTGTGTGTGTGTGTGTGTGTGTGTGTGTGTGTGTGTGTGTGTGTGTGTGTGTGTGTGTGTGTCTGTGTGTGTGTGTGTGTGTGTGTGTGTGTGTGTGTGTGTGTGTGTGTGTGTGTGTGTGTGCCAGCTCACAGACTGAAGGTGTATGAGGAGGAACGGAAGGCAACCAGTCACTGAAGGCAACCAGCCCATCCAGATTGATATCGGATGTCTCATTTGTAGTCTGAACAGCCCTATACCACATGATATCTGATCTTTGCGGGACGGATTGAAACCACTTTCAGGAGGTAGTTTCGTGTCGGGTATAGACAGATGTGTTTCAGTCTGAACAGCTCCGAACACTCAGATCGGATACGGCGGATTGTGACGTCATATCCCAAATGCGAGAGCAAGGCGCCAGAAAGGAGAGCGTTGCGCATTACAGTGTTGTAAAAAATGGAAGAAGAAGTTGACAGTGTCTGGTGTGTGTGAGATTTTCTCCACCGCAACCAGACAGTGATTCCGCCAATACATTAAAACTTCATGCTAGTCATCGTTGTTGTTGCCGCAGTTGCAATTACATGACGTCAGACATTGCGCACACTGAAAGACGCCTCCGCCCTGACGTTGTTGTTACGCATACCTGTCAGATGGGCCAATAATGCGGCTCAGTCTGAACAGCCAGAATGCATCTGGACACTTGTAAAACAGTCAGTCCTAAAAATCAGATATGGAAGGAAATCTGATATGCCTGCAGTCTGAACGCAGCCTAATATTGAACAACCTAATACCACACTCTTATAGACTTTTGTGTTTCACGGAAGTGCCCTGCCATGTACTGAAGCTTGTTCGCATCTTGAAGTGCGAACAAGCGAGTGATTACTGTGAATTAAATTACAATGAAATGTCACAACACTGCTAGTTCTGCTTTATACATACAATTACAGTATTCCACTGTCCTGATATCCTATGGAGCACCTTTGGGATGCAGTGAAACGATCGTGTGAATGTAACATTATTTTTACATTAGTTTAAGACAGGAAGACAGATGATAGCAAGAGGTAATTTCACATCTTTTCTCCAACGGTTTTGGGAACATCAACGCAACCAACCGTATACTCTTGCTTCTCTGTGTTCAGGCAAAGGAGGTGACACCCGATCCTGAGCTGGTGAAGAAGTTAAGCTGGCTTTGCTCTCCTGTGCTGCCTCCAAGTGACGTCTCCTCTGGGTGTCCATCCAGCCTGGAGCTCACCTACATCACTGACTTCTTCTTTGCTCTGGCTATCTGCAACAGTGTGGTGGTCTCATCGCCGAGCCAACCTCGACATGTGGTGAGGAGATTACAGAGACTCAGACATGGAGCAGAATCACTACAGCGTGGACAAACTTCAGCGAGAAGATGTACCTATGTTAGCATTTAAACAATAGAAAATAATATAGTTAAGAATCAATACTTTAAATGCATGTTTTATGTTAATCCCATATTATATCATTTATTTATTAACAATTTATAAACTTGAATGCAGTCTGAACTCCTTAGTAATTATTAGGTCAAAAAACACTGCAGGAGATGAGGCAAGCTACCTTCGTTAGTGCTCCTAAAACTCCCTTATCCAGCTTTACTTTAATTGTTTACGTTTTATTATATGTCTAGTACTTCTTGTCACTCATATTTAAGACAACTATACAGTATATTTCTCCCCATGAAATCCCACTAAAGTTTCCAAAATGGATCTTTGAAAACATGCTGAAATGAATCTCTTCCCTTTAGGTGCCTCAAACAAAAACACCTCTGAAGCTGATGCTTCAGCGCTTGAGCTTCTCTCCATTCTCAGCCCTCTCCCCTCCTCAAATCAAAGGCAGCCCCCGGAGCTTTGCCATCAGGCTGTTTTCCAGAGGGAAGACTGGCTCCTTTGCAGTATCCCCACCCCCCAACAGCACCACAAACAGTTCAGAGGCATGTCAAGACAGCAACCTGGACACCTCCAGCCTCAAACAGGAACTGGACTTGTCTATCGGAGAAGATGGAGGAGATGCTAGAATGATGAATGATGTCAGTGAGATGGATGATGACATGAAGGACTTAAAGACAAACACTGATGAAACTAGACAAGATATGGAGGACTTAACTGGAGCAGATTGTGAGAATGATGTTGATGATGAACTGCTGTATGAAGCAGAGAGTCCAGATGAGGCGGCGCTGGTTCATGCAGCCCACGCTTATCGCTGCACCCTGAGGGGACGGTCTGGAGAGAGCCTGGTGGTGGATCTTCCAGGAATCGGCTCTCTAGCTGTACAGCTGCTCCACGTACTTCCCTTTGACTCCAACAGGAAGAGGATGTCAGTGGTGGTCCGTCACCCGCTCTCAAGGCAAGTGGTGGTTTACACCAAGGGAGCTGATTCTGTCATCATGGACCTGAGTGAGACACCAAAAGGTAATTAATAGGTGAAACATACTCTAGGGTGCACAACCTGACTGCAGACTTGTGTCTCTTATAACTAAGGTTTTAAACAGCAATCAGAAGATTGTGTGTATGACTTGTCAGTTGGTTCGTGTTCAGAGCAAACTGAGGAGATCTACAGTCACATCAGAGAACAAACCCAAAGGCATTTAGACAGCTATGCCAGAGACGGACTTCGCACTCTCTGCATTGCTAAGAAGGTAACTAGCTTTGTACGTTATCATCACCATGTTCATGTGCATGTTTTATTCGTACTTACCCCTCAGATGGAGATATATACCCCCTATACCAACCACACATGTACATCAATAACTCATTTGGCTCTAGAGGAATAGACAGTGCAAGAAAGAAAACATTAAGTACTTGTCCACCCATAAACCTTTCAACTTACCTTTTATTATGTTCATTACAATTTGATTAATTGGTTTGTAATGTTTGTTGTTTTTTTGACATGATTCCAGTGTTGAAACAGAAAATATCTCAAATAAAATGGGTTGCAGCTGATCCACGGTAATTTTTACATATGCATGGCGTCCCTAAGGAAAAACTACTGATTTAGATGATGCATTGACCTTAACGAAAAATAACAACAGCAACAATAATGGTAATAGTCATATCAATTTAGTTAGGAGCTGTTGTGATACAAGCATAACCTTTGTTAACAGAATGAGCTCAACCTTTTGCAGAAGATGTATTATTATCATTATCACTATTAATAAAACAATATTTTCTTGTTATTATTCTTTATCTTATCATTATTATTATTATTATTATTATTATTATTATTATTACTACTACTACTACTACTACTACTATTATTTTTGTTTATTATTATTATTATTATTATTATTATTATTAATAATAATTATTATAATAATAACAGTAATAATAATAATAATAATAATAACATTGCTGTTGCACTTCTTATGTTGTTGTTGTTGTTGATTGGCCCTGAGTGAGGCGACCCATCAGTGTTAGTGCAGCCCAATAATGTGAGTGGTGGTTGTGGAGCAGGTTCTGGAGGAGGAGGAGTATGAGGTGTGGCTGAAGAGGCAGCTGCTGGCTGAGAGCAGCATTGAGAACAGAGAGGAACTGCTGCTGGACTCGGCGCTGAGGCTGGAGACCAACCTCACTCTCCTGGGTACGACAGCCAGCACATGGACCACTCACACATCAGGTGGGAATGGGGGTTCTCACTAAGTGCTTTGGTTGTTCAGGTACCACAGGGATTTTAGACAGACTGCAGGAGGAGGTCCCAGAAACCATTGAAGCATTGCAGAGGGCTGGGATTAAAGTCTGGGTCCTCACTGGAGACAAGAAGGAGACGGCCATCAACATCGCCTATGCCTGCAAACTGCTGCGTCCCAGTGACGAGCTACTGATGGCTAGCTGTGGGAGTAAGGTCAGTGGTTAATGCGTAGCAGCTTGCTTTTCTAGAACCCAGGCAATTGATAATCATTCTGAAGATGCCAGACACCAAGTTTTAAGTTGCTCACTGGGTGGACTGAAGATCCAGTAGCTAACCCATCAGGCCGGCTATCTTCATGATTTTAACATTTTAAAACATAGCTAAACTATGGGGGTGCAGTAGCGCAGTCCACAGGGACTTGGCTTGGAACCAGAGGGTGATGGACCACAAAGTATGGAGTGCGATCTGCTGCTGCCAGGGCGCTGCTACATGGCTGACCTTCACTGCAACATCTCTCTTCCATAATTACATGCTATGTGTGTGTGCGTGTTCGTGTGTGTGAGCACACTCTGGCCTCTGTGTGTTAAATATATACAGTGAAAAAAGAAGTAGCCCACTGAGGGATCAATAAGGTAACTGTCTTTTTCCTTAATCCATGTAAATACAATATACGTGCAGTTTATACATATAATATAAATAATGGCTGATGTTAGTGAAATGAAATGCAAAGTTGCATTATGATCTATTTATAACACATCAATAAATTGACTGCATTCCCTGACATAATTGCACAACTTGCAAGAGGGGGGGGTGCAGAAAAAAACTTATGGAAAACAAAGAATGTTAAGGTGAAGCTGCACAATGAGGAAGAGTTGAAGTGTATGCAGTGGAGGTTCAGAACAAGTGTAATGTAATTTTTAATGATAACAAAAGCAGTGAATAACGTGCTTTATGAAGTTGTTAGGGTAGCAAACTAAATGACGGTTTTTCATTTCATCAGGATATGTGTGCATCTTTACTCAAGGACCTGAAAGTGAAAGTACAGCGTGTTGAAGACAGTTTGGTTGAGGAGACTGCAGCAGGGCATCACGGGGAATCTTCTTCAGCATTCATTTTAGTCATCAATGGATCCACACTGGACTGGGCCCTTCAGAAGGACCTCAAGAGTGACTTCCTGGAGTTGAGCTGTAAATGCAAGGCAGTCATCTGCTGCAGATCCACTCCCCTGCAGAAGAGCCAAGTAGTTCGGTTGATCCGTGATGAGCTTGGCGTCATGACCCTGGCTGTGGGTAAGAACCCAGAGTTCCTCATGTGTTCATTGTTAGGAAGTAATAAAACCATTTAAAGAGTAAATGATTCAAAGCGCATGATCTGTGGCACAATGTGTGAGTGTGTGTGTGTGTGTGTGTGTGTGTGTGTGTGTGTGTGTGTGTGTGTGTGTGTGTGTGTGTGTGTGTGTGTGTGTGTGTGTGTGTGTGTGTGTGTGTGTGTGTCTTAACATGCAGCGTCCCCTTCCAGAAATATTCACAACATTTTCTGATCGGTGGAGCAAGAAGAAGAGAAAGAGGTTGATTTCTTTCTCATATCTGAGGCATCAGTCTTCAGGCCAGGCCAGGCAGTGACATTTGGCACTAAGATATTAATTATAGGCTGAAGTCATTAGTTTGTGTAAATGTCATTTTTGTTTGACAAATTACGAGTGAGAAATAAAACATCTTCAGATTCCTGAGCGTATAAATAATGCTGTGACCTGTTGTGAAACAAATTATTGTTTGTAGGTCAATAACAAAACTGTACAAACGACGAGCCCTTTTACACGTCAGTAGTCTATGACTTGATTCTTTGTCTTTGCGCCTCTGAATCTGTCTGTGATTTGGTCTGATCTGAGCCAGGGTTCTGACTGAGTGCTTATTGTTTACTCCGTTTTGTTGTTGTTCTTGTGTCTTTTGATTTCCAGCATTTGTGGTACTTTTCTTGATGATACACTCGTCACTTTGTCGTCCCTAAATGAATACTAATTCAGTAGTGGAATTCTGTGGTAACAACCACCAGCTTTTCACCTATAATATCTTAAATTCTTTCTCAGTAGGACCTTTCAGAATAATTAAATTATTTATTCTTTATTAGCATAACCTCACTGAAATTTAATCCATATGTTTAAATAGCCTTTACTAATGAACCGGCACACAGAGTGACAGACATTCGCTGTAAGATCTGGTCAAAGGGAGGCAGGCCATGAATGTTATTCTTGAATTGATTAATATCTGACAATATGTGGAATATAAAACGTTTGGCCTGTTGTTGACCTGACATGGGACTGTTTGCACTGTGGGACTCCAGCAGTAGGGGATACACTGCATCTGTGATGAGAACATTCATTGCTCACTGGACCACTGGCTCTACCTGTAGAGGCAAATAATGACACACCACAAGACACATGCTACAGTAGGGCCGCAACATTAATACTGCTTTGTACTGAGGAGAAAATACAGTCCTTAATTTCCAAAAAACTGAACCTAAAATCTAAACTTGAGCTTCATCATCGGATACATATTAAGGCTAGATGGTGAGCGTATTCGGAAATTGCTTTTGAAGCAGCACCAGAAGATGTTTCTTGGCGCTTTTCTTTTGCACTGCATGAAGCAGGGACTTGTAGCCAGTTACATTTCAATGACAGGCGACAAACATATTTTTAACTGTGTCTCACTTCCATACAGACCATCTAATATTTGGAAATTTCCCTTTTTTTAACTTAATGCTGTTTTCCAAGAGGTGGGCAGTGCACTGAGTATGTCCTATGAAATCCCACATCACCAAACTGTCACACAGTCTGGGGATGTAACTGTAATGCTAATGTTGACTTAAACTCTTTATGAGTAAAACGGGACTGACCTCACCTCCCATCACACCATTTTTTTTAAATCTTATACACTGTTATAATCCCCAAACAGAACATCAAGAATGCACACTATAGTTTTTTGTTAGTCAATCACACGCATGCATGTTAGTGTGTACAGGCACCTATCATTCACACAACTACACACAAGTGGGCCTGTAAGCATGCAATGGGAGGTGGAGTGGCGGGGAGCCCCTTTGTGGCTCGCCCAAATGAGCAGCTTGTGAGGGGGACAGTGCCTTGCTCAAGGGCGCCTCGGCAATACTCCAGAGGTGAGCTGACAGCTCCCACTGTCAGCTCACACTCTGGGTGTTTTTGGGCGGGATCAGGAATCAAACTGCCGATCCTGGAACATTGGACAACCCACTCTGCTGCCCACTGTACCACTGAGCCACTACTGCCCCTTCTACCACTTAGCCACTGCCCCCCTATAAAGTACAACTTAGAAGATGAAGAAGCTCCTTGACTTCACTGTCCTGCTCCATTCAAATCACATCTTATATAATGAATTCAGTCTCTTAACTGTTAGACACAGAAATGTGACTCATGTATTCATATTGATTACGATGTGCGCTCCTGGTAGAAGGGGATGCAGCAGTCGTAGTTGCAACAGTAAGCTTTTGTAGGGCAGCGTGAGGGAGCCACATCTGTAAAATCGTCTGAGATAAAAATAGGATATGTTTAAAATTTTTCCACATCTCAAATCACAGAAGGCATTGATATTTCTCTCTGTTCATTGAGGTGATGGAGCCAACGATGTGAGCATGATCCAGGTGGCTGACGTGGGTATCGGGATATCTGGGCAGGAGGGCATGCAGGTGAATGACTGTACCCAACAACATGACATTTGCTGGTAGAAAGAAGCTTTTTTGTCTTATTATTAAATAACTGGTGTGAGGACCTATAAGGTGCAAATTGAAAAGAGGACATGCTGGGTTCATATCAGGATCAATGTGTATTTGCTTCCAGCAGGAGCACACTGGGGTAGCTTGCTAGGTTTTAGCGCTGACTGCATGTGACTCGGTCTCCAAAGATTTCCCAGGATGCTGATATTTTTTCTTGTGATCCTCAGGCTGTTATGTCCAGTGACTTCGCCATCTCCAGGTTCAAACACCTCAGTAAACTGCTTCTGGTCCATGGACACTGGTGTTACTCTCGCCTTGCAAACATGATCTTCTACTTTATTTACAAGAATGTGGTGAGAGTTTTTTACTGTTCTCACGCAAGGTACAGAGTGTAAGATTGCTAACATGTGTAGTTACAGTTGTGGTTTTGGTGCTCAAATTTGCACAAAACGCCTCCAAATTCTTCGTTCAATTGCTAAACCAGAAACAAGCACTGTTATTAAAAAAAACAACACAAGTAGTAAAGATGGGGGAGAATGTTCACTGCTCTGTCTCTGTATGCAGATGTACGTCAACCTCCTGTTCTGGTATCAGTTTTTCTGTGGTTTCTCTGGAAGTGTCATGATCAACTCGTGGGTGCTGATCCTCTTCAACTTGGTCTTCACTTCCATTCCTCCTCTCATCTACGGCATACTGGACCAAGACATCCCTGCAGAGACGCTGGTGGCGCTGCCAGAACTCTACCAAACCTCCAAGGTGACTGAACTCAAGAAACTGACTGCTGCCTCTATTTGATTTAATAGTTCAATATTGAACACTTAATTACTACATGTGCAAAAAAACATAATTTTTGGCAAACTGCTGTTTTTTTGTTTTTTGTTTTATATTGGGCTTAACCGCACAGGAATAATTATGAAATGAATAATAAATATTATTGCTCTTGAGCGTGTGTGTGTGTGTGTGTGTGTGTGTGTGTGTGTGTGTCCGCCCGAGGCTATCCCCAGCATCACAGCGAACACATAACCAGGTGCACATTAATTACTAATTCAGAACAATTGTCTGTTATTTGGTGAATGAAAGCAGCTTTAGCTCTTCTAAGTGATTGGAGAACTGCGTGTATCCACACACACACATACACACATACCGGTAAAATTCCATGCTTCATCAGTTTGCGTTAAATTATCTCCCATGTTATTCATGATCTGTCATTGTTCATGACGATTTTCGGAAAACACAGTTTTAACTATCACAATACATCGCTGCTTTGGAGTGGGATGTAATTATTGTCAGGTTCAAGCAACCAAAAAACATTGAAAAACTCACACAAAAAGGAAAAGACAACAGTTGTACATTTTACTCACGAGGAGAACAGGTAGAGGAGGGCTCAGGTACAAATCTCCCCCTCGTTCTGAGCATCTCATCTGAAAACCTCTGCTTTTATTTCATTTGGTCAGTCCCTGTTCACAATGTGTCCTAAAGGGTAGGGGACAAAAATATCAGCAATGCACCATGTATGGTATACTGTCACAAGAGTAAAACCCTTCTCTTTATATGGTATTGTCTTATTTTCAGCAGGTCAAGGTTTACATCTTAAACTAGTTGTCAGCTGCTACCTCAGCTGTGATCTTTTTGACCCCTACCTAAACATAACTCAGGGCATAGCAAGACACTCACACACAAAACCTTAATTGGTTCAAAAATGAAAACGAGTAAATATGGGATAACATATATACATTAATCTAACAATTATCTCACCGGCCGGTCTTATCATGTTTACACAATGAGCCATGAGTCTTTGTTCAGCAAAGACTGAGAAAGCAGGTCCACGCTTAGCGCCAAAAAATCAACCGTTATATCATGACAAACTACAGTGCTAAACACAAGAACAATCAGAGTGAAATACATAGCCACGAAGTAATTGAAAGTTAAAAAAGTTCCAGACAATGCCGATCAATCGATCTGTAATGCAGGAGTGTTCGAGTAGCGCAAGTAAACAAATGCACGTGAACTCATGGGGGACGGCAGTGTTGATTAGGCAGCTCAGAGGGGGGAGGAAGATAGGGAAGGTTCAGAGGGTGGAGGGGTGGAGATAGGGAGCTGAGAGCTACACCCCATTAAAACAGACCTTTTGAGAGCTAAAGAGGATTTATCAATATTTAATCAAAGATATTGAGGACCTCGGATCACTTTGGGGCAAGACATTTCAAATACAGTGTAGCTGGACATTTGGCAGCTGAATGAAATCAATTTAAAAAAGCATAATATGGGAACTTTCAATGCTTTCTGTTGAAGTTAACCTAAGTGTGTCTGGCACTGCATGCTGCTACATTTTGCATTAGCATTTATAAATAGTATGTAAAATATGTGCCGAACTACGGCCCCGTCCACACGATGACAGGATTTTTTTTAAAACGCAACTTTTTAAAAACGCATCAAAAACGATTTGCGTCCACACGACAGCGTTTTCAAAAAAATCTCCGTCCACACGTAAACATAGCAGTGCGTTTTTGAAGACGGCTATAAGCATGCCAAACCATGTGGTGGCAGTATTGAGTCAAATGTTATCCAATAGGAATCCTTCGTGTTTTGTTGTCACAACACATGGGCCCATAAATATGATGTCACAGAGGTTTTCGTCGCAGGCAAGACGTCAGTGTTTTTATAAAGTTGCGGACACATTGTCCACACGAGAACGCAGACCCAGCGTTTTTTTAAAAATCCACCTAGGCCAGCTTTTTCAAAAAGTTGCGTTTTCGTTCCGGATATCTGCGTTGGCGTGTGGACGGAAGGCGTAAACGCAACAAAAAAGTTGCGTTTTCAAAAAGTTCCGGCATCGTGTGGACGGGGCCTAAAACTGCTGTTGCAACGCTGACTTGTGCACTAATGATTGAATTGGTTGTGATCTGGTAGACATGATTTTATCCCCACATATGGAAGAAAAAAATGAAGCCATTTAGGATGTCAGTGTCTGACTGCAGTACTGACTGGTGATACTGTGCTGAAAGTTCTAAAGGATAAAACTTGTTTCTCTACAGACACGTCTTCCCTACATGTTCTGGATCACAATCCTGGATGCTTTTTACCAAAGTCTTGTCTGCTTCTTTGTGCCTTACTTTGTAAGTACACTGGATCTAATCATTTTGATTGTCAGCTGTTTTCTGGCTAAAATTCCTAACCAACTCTGCTATCACTGCTGTTTCTCAAGACCATGTGTGACAAGAATATTAAGTTCACATTTCATAGTTATAGAAGCTGCTTAAACAAACCCCATCCCAATAAGTGTTCTGATGTTTGTGTCAGGCTCTGACAGGGTCAGACGTTGGGGAACTGTCGTTTGGTTGTCCGATCAACGCCTCAGCTCTCATCATCATCCTGCTGCACCAAGTTATTGAGAGCCACACTCTGGTCAGAAGAGAACCAACATTTAGATTGTGTACCTCCACTTGTGTTGTGGAGTGTTTAATCCCCTGTGTTGTTTTACAGACGTGGATTCATGTGCTGGTGATGGTTCTCAGTGGAGCGCTGTACTTTGGCTTTGTGCTGCTCTTCAGTTTGTATTGTGTGACTTGTAGCCCCCCCACCAACCCTCTGGGAGTGGAAACCTTACTGATGTCCCAGCCTCTCTTCTACATCATTTGCACTCTGACTACTGTGATGGCTCTGTTACCAAGGTGCATATAAATCTATTATGTGAATTTGCATCAGAGTTGTGTACAGTATTTTCCGCACTACAGGTAGTCATCGACTTACGACCGCGATTGGGCCCGACAGATCGGTCGTAACTCGACTTGGTCGTAAATCGACTCTTTAGTAAAAATTCAATCCAGCAGCGCTGGTTCTTGGCTGGGGGTCGTCCGGATCGTCAGCTGGGGCAGCGTGTGGGTTGGTGGGAGCGGGAGACGATCTTTTCATAATCATTGTGAGCTTTGTCTGAATTGTTCGTTTCTTTTTCTCCTCATACATTTCACGATATGGACGGAAAGCGTCGTTTGCCATCCGTTCAATCCTTGCAAATGTTTCTATGTTCTATGTCCATTTCTTCAAAGTGTGCACGGAGTTTATTTAACAGGGAAAAGCCTTCTGACAAACCTTTGGTGGTGAACATTTTTTCTGTTTCCTCCTCTTATTTCTCTGCTTCTCTTCTCTCTTCTTCTTCCACTCTTTCTTCTTCCAGCGCGATCAGTTCTTCATACAGCGCGATCATTCGTAAGTTCTCCAAGGAGAGGTTTTTTGCCAGTTTCACTATTTTCTCCCGAATCTGATCAAGTTCTTCGTCACTTTCAAATCCAGCAGAAGAGTTCACGTAACGCTTGACAGTTTTTCCATACGCCATTCATACATTTCTCCGTCACAGCCTCCTAAGCAGCCCAGCCCATCAGTAGTGGGCTGGGCTATTGATCTCACAGTGTGACTGAACAGCGTGTGTGCGCCGTGGTGACTGAAGAGAGCGCGGGAGCCTCAGAGCGTGAGTACTGTGGCTGGAGGGAATGCCCGCGTTACCCGGACATTGTGGTCGTAAAGTCGGTCGGTCGTAAGTTGCATAGGTCGTAAGTCGACGACTACCTGTATAAGGCACACTGGACTATAAGGCGCACCCTTAACAGCAGGTATAACAGCCCCACCTACTATCCAATCAGCTCTCTTGGAAAATGGGCTGTCCGTTTTATGAGAACCTGTGGATCTTGGTGCACAGCTTGTGCGAAGAGTGCTCAGGCGCGAGAGAATATTTAGAGATCGCTGTAATCCGTTCAAATTGCCTGAACTGTACGAAAGGTACAGGTTTTGGGGAGAGGGGTTACATTACATCTGTCAGCTGCTGGAGCCTTACATCAGTAATGTAACGCACCGCAACCACGCGCTGACAGTCCCACAGACAGTGTGCATTGCACTGAGGTTCTTTGCCACAGTTAATATATTTCTTAGTGATGTTCGTAATTATTATGATGTCCTTAAATCCCTCGTTGGATGGGTTACAAGCAAGCCACAGATAAAATGCCATTAATCAATTATTTGTTTAAAATCATGGGTTGATTCATTCATTCATAGGTACTTTTATGTATTCTGTTGGTGATGCCGAAAACACAGTATGTAGAGCTATTCATAAAGTCGCGGGGGCTACAATCACATGCCATAACGAAAAATGTCATACACACATACATTTATGGAACACACAAATGTTACTGTAGTCAGATATACAAGTGCAGTCATAGTGGGGAAGTAATATTATAATGGAATAACTTCCGCATTGACACAGTCAGCGATTTTTTGCCAGCGGTCCTTGCGCCGTTTGGCAGCTGCAACTGTGTTGCTTTTTGCCTGGATTATTGATTTGTATTGCTCGTATTTATTATTTATTATTGTTTGCTCCTCTGTTGTGAAATATGCGGCTCGGGCCGGTTTGTTGCGTGTTTGCGATTGGTCGCATGCAGCAACCTCCGCTCTATGGTACCGAAAATCCGGAGGGCGGATGTCTCGGTAAGTGAAGCCGTGATAAGTAAGAGGAAGCCCGGCTAAGTTAATCAAGCTTTATGGTACAGGCCTCTGATCACTTAATCACTTTGCCATCTTAGAAAGAAGTCAACACGCATATAAAAAAAACTGACATTAAAAACTGGTTGAATTCATTACGAGTGCAGTCAGTGCGAACAGAGCGGATTTTTTCCTGATCTGAAGTTCGAAGCAGATATTTAAGCTCCGATGTTCATCTTTGTTTATTAATTAAATATTGTTTCGATCGATCGGTAGTCCAGTCGGAGGTGAGGTGCAGCTGTGTGTCCTAAACAATTTTTTAACTAGTTTTTAATGTCAGGCTGCTAATTTACTGGCAAATATGACGCTGTTTTACTCCTAGAACTGACTTTAACGTCGGTGTCTCACCGCTGTGAATCTCACCGCACATCGCTGCAGACAGAATACACAAGCCTGAATGCACTCAACACCCGCCCAGAGCTATCAACTACATTTGTAAATCAATTGCAGCACACCTGACACCTTTGTCTAGCAGTGACTGCTCTTGAAATTTCAGAAAAGACTGGAAGTTCAGCTTTGAGGGTCTTTCATTCACCTTTATGCCAGTTTCTCCATGTGTTTCCACAGACTAATAGAATGGACCATCACTAGATTCCAGATGACAGCACAATGGCATTTTTAAGACCAATTAATTTTAAAGGGGGTTATTTCCGATGCCAAATAGTAAGGAAATACTGAGATCAGTCAGTCCGTCAGTCAGTCAAACTTTATTAATAGAATTGTTGAAAGTTCCTTGTGTTTTGCTACGTAATCACCGGTGCTCCTACAGTCTGCTCTACCGTCTGAGAGCAGAGGCCTGTACCATAAAGCTTGATGAACCTAGCCAGGCTTCTCTTACTTATCTGGCTTCACTTACCGAGACATCCGCCCTCTGGATTTTCGGTACCATAAAGCCGGCTATCAACTCACCAATTCAATTCAGGCATGTGCACTCTAGATCTGTGCACACTCACATAAAAAGGGCGGAGGTTGCTGCATGGGACCAATCGCAAACATGCAATAAACTGGCCCGAGCCGCATATTTCATAACGGGGGAGCAAACAATAATAAATAATAAATACGAGCAATACAATAATGTATTGCAACACAGTTGCAGCTGCCAAACGGCACAAGAATCGCTGGTACAAAATCGCCGACTGTGTCAATGTGGAATTAGTTCCATTACAATATTACTTCCTCACTATGACTGCACTTCTATATCTGACTACAGTAACATTGGTGTGTTCCATAAATGTATGTGTGTATGACATTTTTCGTTATGGCATGTGATTGTAGCCCCCTCGACTTTATGAATAGCTCTACATAGTGTGTTCCATTGAGGTTTTCGGCATCGCCAACAGAATACATAAAAGTACCTATGAATGAATGAATCAATCCATGATTTTAAACAAACAGCCCATTTTCCAAGAGAGCTGATTGGATAGTAGGTGGGGCTGTTATACCCGCTGAGCTCTGATTGGTCAGTAGGTGGGGCTGTTATACCTGTTGAGCTCTTATCCTGAACTTATCCTACTCCGGAGCAGGTTAGGTGTTCATCATAGGTTACCGCGACAACGTAACCACCTTTATGGTACCGAAAAGCCAGGATTAAACCTGAAGTTATCTTGCTAAGCCGTAATCCAGCTATATGGTACAGGCCTCAGCTCAGTTGGAGCCGGGACTTCGGTGATGCCACTTGACTACCGTTGTTAGGGGGCGTAGGCCCCAGTGCCTTGTGAGGGTGCACCTCTGGTGGCGGAGTGCGGCATGACTGGCGGCCAGACTGCCGGGTTTTTTTCAGCGATCATGTTTTTAACCAATATTAATATGAATATTAATCCACATATAAGACGCACAGGATTATAAGGCGCACTACGGGTTTATAAGAAAATTTTATGCTTTTAGGTGCGCCTTATAGTGCGGAAAATACGGTAATCTGACTGAGAATGATGGGATTTAGCATGAAGAAAATAATAAAACCAAACTTAGAGGAATAGAAGAACAAAAAAAATCAGTATCTACGTACTCCCACATTTATGTATATTTTTTCTGAATACTGATGTTTGGAAAACTGAATTAACATTTGTGGGTCAAATATTTCCAATGAACTCGGGTCACATTTGAATTCTATTTGCAGGAAATGGACATCAGCTTAAAATACTGACTCCCCTCTAATTTAATAAAACAAAAACCGAACATGAGTGAATCAAATCCTTTATATTGTTTTTTCACTCTAAACGACGCTGGCGTAATTTTGCCCCAAACAGGTCAGTATTTAACAGGAAGGAAGTGCCCTAATGCACAGATAAAAGACGAAGGGTTAAAAGAGTTCTGTTCTGAGGGAGCAATGGAACAACCAGCGTCAGTGTAAACCACAACCTACTGTAAGAAAAGGTTTTGTCTGCTAAGATGCAAAATGAAGCCAAGGACAAGTCTTACTCAGTGGACAGAACCGTGTTGTTGTGTGGCAGTCTAACCCCGCTGATGCTGTTTCTCATTACCACCTCGGGTCTAGGTGGTAAAGAGTCTAGGCGACTAGGATTCAACCTGAGAGTGAGTTGGTATTTCTTTTTTGTATAGTCATAAGTCAAATCAATGCCTGAAGGAGTACAGCTACAGGTGGTCGTCTGATTTACAGAGAAAACTTCTTTTCATCATACTGAGGAGGTGCAGATGCTTTTCTCTTTGATAGCTGAGGTTCATAAGAATACTGTTAATCCCAAATGGGAAAATTGTTTTACTTAAACACATGCACATTGCCACACACTTATATTAGGCCTAATACACTCACAATAATGGTCTATACACAAAGGAGAGAATATGAATTAATGACGTAAAGGGCCGCCAGCATGTAGCAGAGCCCTGGGAGCAATGTTTAATGGTGCGGTGCGTTGCTCATGGCAATGCCTAGAGGGCGGAAAGGCACCTGTCCAATCACGAGACTTGAACTAGCCATCTTTCGATCCCTAAGCCTGATCCCTGTGAACAACGGCCCCCTTCGGTTTAAGACTATGCCATCATCCTCCTACTGAGTATGTTCTATCTCCTTATGGAAACAACCTGCAGATAGTATCTAATACTAAGTGGAGATTAGTCAAATAGAGGCAGCATAGTAACAGCTATAGTGCCAGTGGTAATGCTGAGGGGGTTAAGCGGCTCCAATTTATTTTGATTTACAACTTAATTGCCTTCCTTAACTTCTCAGACTTCTTACTTTTCTTGATTTTATTTGTCACATATCCATGATAAGCAAATATCAGTTGATTTAAATACTTCAGCTGATGTTACAGTCACATTTTAGTTATTATGCTAAATATTTAAGGCCAGACTGAAGGGTTCAAAGGTCTGCAGCCGAATAAGACTATACAGCCACAAAGCTTGAACCTCTTTCTCTGTCCCCTCTGTGCCCTGCAGACTGCTGGTTCGAGCTGTGTACAACACCATACGTGTCCCTACTGCCCTGACTTCAGCTCAGACAGGCAACGTTGATTCAGAGAAGTACTGCAGGAGGATGCTCCGCTGGAACCTGAGTCACTCCAGAGCCAGCAGGCTCCCAGTGTGCGCCGACAACCCTGGCCTGGAGCACAGCACAGCCTCGGTCGTGTCGTGACCTTTGACCCATGTGGGACACTGGCACAATTCTAACTCTTTGGGCTCTATACACCACGACAGTGGATGTGAAATAAAAGGAACAAGATTCAGATTACAGTCAATTACAGGCCAAAGTCTGGAACATTTAGAAATGAGCAGGTGCTGGGTTTCCTCCCTGGGGGGTGATCGGCCGGACCTCGACTGCAACCAAAATTGAGACTTGACAGCAACAGGTTCCAATTGCAATTGTCACACCTGAAATCAACTCCAGATATTTACCTAGTTACAGTGGTATGAAAAAGTTTGGGCACCCCTGATAGTTTTCCAGATTTTCCTTTAAAAAGCACTGCTTGTTTGGATCAACAATTCCAGTTAAATGTATCATATAGCAGATGAACACAGTGGTGTTTGAGAAGTGGAATGAAGTTTAGAGGATTTACAAAAAGTGTGCAATAATTATTGAAACAAAACTAGGCAAGTGCATAAATTTGGGCACCCCAAGACAAAAATTACATCAATATATACTAGAGCCTGTTTTTGCAGAAATAACAGCCTAAGTTTTAGATGAAGGTATTTTTGACTATTGGTCTTCACAACACTTCTCCAGTTCAATTGGTTTGATGGTTGCCAGCATGATCAGCCAGCTTTAAATCACACCAAAGATTTTTGACAATATTCAGGTCTGGGAGTGAGATGGCTATTCCAGAACATTGTACTTATTCCTTTGCATGAATGCCTTAGTAGAATTTGAACAGCGTTTACGATCGCTGTCCTGTTGATGTATCCAACCCCGGTGTAACTTCAACTTTGTCTCCGATTCTTAAACATTGTTTGCAATATTTTCTGCTGAAACAGACTGGAATCCATGCAACCTTCAACGTTAAAAGGATTGCCAGTACCTGCACTGGACACAAAGTCCCACAGCATGACGGAACAACCACCAAATTTTACTGTGGGCAGCGACTTTGTTTTGGAACACTGTTTTCTTAATCTACCGCCCCTTGTTATGTCCAAATAATTGTAGTTCAGTCAGTCCAGAGCATCTCATTCCAAAATGAAGCTGGCTTGTCAAAATGTGCTTTAGCATACCTCAAGTGACTCTGTTTGTGGCATGTGCACAGACAGCTTCTTCTGCATAGCTCATCCATAGAGCATCCATTTGTGAAAAGTGTGCTGTTCTCACCATCCGTCGCCTCTACTTATCTGACATTTTTCTTGGCTTGCCACTCCAGGCTCTAACTAGAACTATGCCTGTGGTCTTCCATTTCGTCACTACTTTCCTTGCAGTGGAAACTGACAGTTGAAATCTTTGGGATAGCTTTTTGCATCCTACCTCTAAACCATGATGTTGAACAATCTTTGTTTTCAGGTCATTTGATAGTTGTTTTGAGACTCCAATGTTGCCACTCTTCATAGAAAATACAAAGAGGACAACAATTTAGAATTGGTCACCGTAAATACCCTTTCTCGTGATTGGCTTCATCTTCGTATGTAGGTCAAGGGTTGATGAGCTTACTAAACAAATTTTGTTTTCCAATAATTAGTGTTAGTTATTCAAATCAGTAAAACAACAAGGGTGCCCAAATTTATGTTTCTGCCTGATTTTGTTTCAATAGTCATTGCACACTTTCTCTAAATCCTATAAACTTCATTTCCCTTCTCAAACACCACTGTGTTTGTCTGCTATATGATATATTTAACTGAAATTGTCCATCCAAACAAGCAGTGATTTATAAAGGAAAATCTGGAAAATTATCAGGAGTGCCCAAACTTTTTGTAGCCACTGTAACTGGTCATGAAATAATGAGGGAATAGCCAACACCTGTCCATGAAATAGGGTCTGAGTTGATCGTCTCATGACTTTTGGTTCCCTTAAAAAGTAGGAGGCATATATCTAGAAACTGATGTCATTCATAATCCGATCACCTGATTTGGATATACTGTAAGTACCCTCAAATTAAAGGTAAGAATCTGCTGTCAAAGCACATCTTGTTTGTCCCATTTCAAATTTATTGTGGTTTTGTATAGAGCAAAAAAAGAGAATTGTGTCAATTTCCCAATGTTTATGGACCTGACTGTACATATTATCACAGACAGAGGCATAAGGTGTGGAAGAGAAAAGCTCTTAAAGAACATTTTTGGACAGTAGTGTTTTGGTCACAACAAGCCTTCTCATTCTCATCTGAATGTTCACTCGCCATATGTTTAGGCTCTGCTGCAAGGCTGATTGTTACAGTGTGTTACTTGTCAACAGCAAAGAACTCTTGGAGAGACTAACTTGCTAAAAGCCACGTTTAAACCGGACATGTTCTCTTTACTTAATGAGTCATAATGGTGCGTTTCTGTTGATATCACATTTTTGGGAGAAAAGACTGAAATATGATCATGTGTCATTTTGAAAATCAGGTAATCTTCAGCTTGTTTTATCTGGGTCCTGTATTTAAAAGGTTTCAGTCCCACTTGTGCAGCACCCTCGTGTTAGTATACTCACACGTAACACACTGTATGTGAATACAGTATACTTGCATAGAGTTTGAATCCAAAAGGGTAGTGTTGTCTCAAATGAGATACTACCATGGACACAATATTTATTGTGAATATTCCACCGCATTCAGTAATATCTGTTGCTTTCTCACTGGCTGCAAAATGAATAGTTTAAAATCTCTTCAGGCTCAACCTGTCCTTTAAAGATGCTTTTTTTTTTCTCTCTTTGCCTTTTTATTTAATTTTATTCATTTAGTTTATTTTTTTCGGACATGTTAATATAACAGACTTCTTTTCCTACATCACATTTACAACATCAACAGCTTCTTCTTTCCCTTTTGGCTTTTCCCTTCAGGGCTGCATCCTCTTCTCTCACACCAACTACCTTCATGTCCTCTTTTACTACATCCATAAACCTCCTCTTTCGTCTTCCTCTAGGCCTCCTGCCTGGCAGTTAAAAACTCAGGTTCAAAAGGCAATTCAAAACTTTACATGAATTTTGTAATAATGTGAATTCCGAACATGAGATATCATCAAATGTGCTGCTTAAGTCGATAGAAGGAAAACTGCTGTATGGTTGTAACCAGTGTTGCTGTTCTAAGATCGTAAACTTCTGTAGGAAAAATACAGCATCAGAATGAAATAATGCAGCCTGATGGTCCTTCTGCCATGGATGAGTGTGTTCATGTGTCAGAATATTGGTTTCATCTACTCATTAAGTCCTGGCTGGTGATTTCTCTTGACATGAAGACAACTTTGACATTTCTTATTTTTGACATTGACTGAAATGAATAAACACACAGCTGTTGTTTTTCCATTCTTTTTATAATACTAACACAAAGTCTTTTTTTATTTTGAAAATTTTGGCTTACAGATCATGAGAATTCAAAATCTGGTGTCTTAAAAGATTAGACAATTTCATAGGATCAGTCAATAACAGGATTCATAATACAGGAAAGTCAGACGTCTGAAAAGTGTGTTCATTCATGTACTCGGTACTTGGTAGAATTACTGCATCAATGCAGCATGGTGCATCCTATGGTGCTGATGAGTTGTTCTGGAACCCCAGGTAGCTTTAATAGCAGCCTTCATCTCATCCGTATGGTATGGTCCTGTGTTTCTCTTGAAAATAACAGATTCCCCAAAGCACGGTACCGGTACGTGGGTCAATCAGTACCGAGCCACACAGAATATATATTTTATTTATTATCTGAACAATGTTCTAGTTTTAAAATGACCAGATTGTCTCCTCCACATGTCTATTAATCACTCTTGATGTTTGTCAAGATGCTTGCCTAGATCACATGACTTATTTCTTAAAGAGGCCGCTCCAGCCTCTAACAAAGAATACATTACCGCTAAATTGAAACTTCCAAGCTATGAAAACCAGCAAAAAACAAATGTGTTTGGAAAGTTTCTTTGCTCAGAGTAAAAGAGCCAATGGAGGACTAGGAAGAAGAACCTACAACTTCAAAGAAATAAAGCTACAAAATAGCTGTTTTTATACTGGTCTTATCATATTATTTTATGTATTTATCTGCATCTTAAAAGCCAGTCTGTGGAAAATATTGTCTGACGTTAAACCGGCCTGTTGAGCAAAACAGGCTGGGGACTACTGATCATTAGCACTTGTCAAAGTCACAGCCCGTGGTCCAAATGTAGTCTGCCACATTATTGTTTTGTTGCTCCAGAGAGCTTAAATTTTCAAATTTAAATTGTTTATGATTGAATTAAAATAAGTCTATGCTGTATTGAAGCATGCATTGAGCATAAACTACATCTCCCAGAATGCATGTGATTATGGTACAAGCAATGTGCCACTAGAGTGCAGTAGAGAGGCCCCAAAATGTATTGGAAAGAGAACAGTGATGCCAATGGAAGGCAGTGTCAAGAAAGATGGGAACACAAAGATTCAAGCAGGAAAGCCAATATGTCTTATGTGTTATGAGGTGGTGATGGTCAGCAAAGAACACTATTAATGTTTGCATTTTGACACCAAAACAGAGCTAAGTATGCCAAATTTAGCCTCCAAGAAAAAAACAACTTGTCAAAGAATGAAAAGGCAGACAGCAATCGCAGCAGGGTATGTTCAAAAGATGTAGGGCCAAAAACAATGTCAAGATTAAAGCCGGCGTTATTATGGCTGAAGAAATTGAACTTCCAAATTGTTTTGGAGGTTGTATTTTTGAAGCAGTGAGTGCTGAGGGGGTGTGAGCCAATGTGCCCTGACCAGGTATAGTCTTTAAAAAATGTCAGATTGTCAAGAAACACCATGGCAGACTGAGTTAAGAAACTAGCAGGAAATCAGTCAATACAGCTTACCAGACAGACATACACTTGTTTGACTTTTTCGTGATTTGTCGATCAAAGTACAGACAACACGGATACAGTGCAGCTATCCATTTTTAGTAGAAGTATGAAATCAGACCTCGTAGTCTCTGAAGAGCTCTCAGATAGAAGTTGCCATGTATGGAACCACATGGGAAATTTTTGAAGCAGCAGCAAAGTCTGCAAGTAAAAATGAATTACCTTGGAAACGTTGGTGGGACGAACCATTGTGTGGAAGCAAAGCAGGTTTGGTTGCACTAGTGAAGGAAAAAATGCAAAGAATTAACTGTCAAATACCTCTGAAAACTAATCAATGCAGTATCCATCAAGAAACTCTCAGTGGATGGTATATATAATATATACAGTATATTCATATTTTATTGGGAAATTATATATATATATATATATATATATATATATATATATATATATATATATATATATATATATATATATATATATATATATATATATATAAGCTTCCCAATTATTTTACAAGAATTTCATACTTGTAAGTCATGTAGATCAGGAGCTAATTTGTTGATTGACATGCACTTGATCCCCTGCTGTGACACCATGAGTGACCTGAGCTGAACTTACAAGTTTCAAACATTCAGCCTCCGTAGCAGCCTAAATAGTTCATATCTTAACAAGGATTGGAGACACTTCTAAGTGGTACATGAGTTGATTGACACCTCTAGTTAACTATGAATGTCAAAATTATTTCTTATCATGCCTTATGAACAGTCAGAATTGATTAAGTTGTGACAAAACAAGTTGCTGTTGAAATCATTGCAGTGCCATGCTTTTCGCCATCACTGCAGATGGGCGGGAGCTGTAAGTAGTTTCCTGTTGGGCTTGTGGGCTGACACCTTTCACTTCTGCTCTTCGAACGGTCGCCTCGCCGTCAGTGTCCAGGTTTGATCTGTGTCTTAGGCCAGCTCTGGAGATGAGTCTATGCAGTGACGTGTCTGTGGAAGACGTGAGTGATGAGCTGGAGATTTTAGGGTAAGATTAGTCTTTTTATTAATGAATCAATACTTCTATGACAGACTCTTTTCTGACTTCATTTGTTCATATAGAAAACAGTAGAAGGAGTGACTTTTGACTGTCAACTGACACCAATACCTCCAGTCTAAACAACAAATATGATTAAAAAGTTTATTTTCCAATGGCCGAGGAATGTTTAATTATTTATCAAAAATATTTGAAGAACTTGCACAATTTTTTAAAATCAATTGAGGAAAATAGTATGATTTCAAATGTAATTTACTTCAAATTATATTTTGATTAGACTTATATTTATCTATACGGCATCCCAGAATGTGTAAGGTATATTACATTCTGACCGACAGTGCAATCCAGTGCCTATTTGAATTTTATATAAAGAACATAGTCGTGAAATCATTTTGTCAAAATGACTATAAAGAAGTGATAAATGCAGATATTATATGTAAAATATTGTTTTGTAATACTTTAAACCCAAAATTCTGGAATGCAGCTACACATATTTATTCCAGATGATATATATATATGTGTGTGTGTGTGTGTGTGTGTGTGTGTGTGTGTGTGTGTGTGTGTGTGTGTGTGTGTGTGTGTGTGTGTGTGTGTGTGTGTGTGTGTGTGTGTGTGTGTGTGTGTGTGTGTTGTTTTTTTGGTTCTGGGGAGTTGGCTTTCATTTCATGTCTAAGTTTGTTAAAGTTATACATAATATCACTTAGTGATATGTCTTATTTAATTTCAGGCTACCAGTCTATCCAAATTATGTCTAACACTGCTTTTTTTACAACTATAATACAGTATCATTTCAGAATTGCGAATAGAAGTAGGATATCTATTTTTTTAGAATGTCATGAATTCTGCCAAGAAAGGATAGAGGAATGTTGCCCGACCGTGATAAAGTTTATTTGGGTTCTTTATGAAAGGATTAATATTTTTAACTTATAGTTGACTAATTTAGGGGTTCATTTTAATTCCTTTACATGTAAGTCTAGCAAGACTCCAGAGAAAAGCTTAAATATATGCAGGTTCCAGTTCCAGTCAGAATTGGCTTGAAAACTTTGTATAGTTCTGTTGTCAAAAGAATATTATTGGAATGTAATACGTTTTTTGTTTTTGTATTTTGCATGCCAACTGTAGCTAAAGACTCTATATCCACTGGAAACAAGAGAAGAGTGGGCTTCATTGTGCCATTCCACTAACTAAATACACGGCCATTTGTCACCGCCAAGGCTTATGGATCGTTTCCTATTTCTTGTGGTTAGGTGGTACCACTATGACTTGTCTCGCCATGCTGCAGAGGCCCTTCTCCTGTCCAATGGGACAGATGGAAGCTACCTCCTTAGAAACAGCAATGAAGGACCAGGCTGTTTCGCCCTGTCAGTCAGGTCAGTTTGTGTTGTGACAATAACGTATTATGATGATACACTCTATTAACTGAGCTGTATACCCTACATCATTTACCAAGAATCCATGTAAATCCACATAAAATATGAAAATAATCTGGTGTTTTGTATATATAGAGAATTATTTAGGACTGTTAATATGAATGAATTAATGTACATGATTACATTCATTTTTTCTGCCGCTGTATACGCCGTAGTGGGTCATGGGGAGCTGGAGCCTATCTCAGCTGGCATAGGGGACACTCCGGGCACGACGCCAGTGCTCCGAGGAGCCACACACAAAGACAGACAACCATGCACACACACACTCACTCCTACGAGCAATTTGGGACTGGCCAATCAACCTGAAGCGCATGCTTTTGGAGGTGGGAGGAAGCCGGAGAACCCGGAGAGAGCCCACACAGACACAGGGAGAACATGCAAACTCTGCACAGAGTGGGACTTAAACCCAGAACCGTCGTGTTGTGTGGCGACAGCACTACCCACTGCGCCACCATGCCGCCCTACATAATTACAGTAATATGTAAATTAAGCCCACTTTCTTTTTTTATTTCAATTTAATGTCACAAAAATATGGCCTTTATTTCCTTTGTGCACTCCGTAGTGAAAGATTGAGGCCACCCAAACCAATCACTGACCAGCAAGGCTTAACCTAACCAATCATAATCCACAAATGCAGAAATTACTATCCAATCAGAGACCAAGTACAATGGGCTATAACGCCTGTAGTGCTGAATGGATGAATGAAAGTTTAGCTTAAAATACTTCCAAAAGAGATGTGCATATCATTACTGTGTAGAGCTTGGTTTTTCTAATGAGAAGCACAAGTCAGAAACACACCATGTTCAAGAGGGTAGTACGATCTCATTTTTATCTATGTCAAAAAAAGCAGGAACTACATAATTCATCAGAATCTATTTTTGTATAAAACGCCACACACACACACACACACACACACACACACACACACACACACACGCAGACACACACATGACTTACAGAATGTTAAGGTTGCAGGTCTCCGAGCAGCTATACTGAGAAGGAAACAAGGTACAGTACATTTAGGTTGTGTATGCAGGAGATAGTTATGTTAGTTGTGTTGTAATTCTAATAATGAGGCAAGGAATCAGGTTGTCTGCTTAATTTCAACAGCAGTTACACACATACTGAACCACAAGGAAAACTGCATACACGCCAGTTAACCCCGTACAGAACAGAGATGACCATCTGTCCAGCTGCTGTAGAGAGAATGGGGAAAATCGTCAAGTGATTCAAAAGTGAAACGTGTCCATTCAAAATGAAGGACACCAATGCTGCTCAGGTGATACGTAGCACTTTAGCCACTGCTGAGAAAGAAAAAAAAAGCATTCTGCCAATGGAGATTGGACAGACATTCAAATATTACCAGAGTTTATCACTAGCTATCATTTGTTGATGACAGGTGGTGATTTGATAAGTGGATAATTGGGTACTTTAACTTACCATAGTGGGAAAGCGCTTGTGACATAAAAAATATTGATGGATGGTCAATATTGTTGTCCTAACATAGGCTTAGCTTCTTTTAGCCTACTGAATTACGTGTTGACTGATTGGCTATCTTCTCTCATTTACACAATATCTGAAATTGATTCACTTGACGTCCATTCCTGACTAAATTTTCATTTCTTCTGGCATTTTAAAAGGAACTGCAGCATTTACTATGGATACTTAACATAAGAAATGATGTTATTACTAGACAAAGACAAAGAGCTTTATTTGTCATTATACAGGGATGGTACAATGAAATTGAAAGGCCAGATGGAAATTGGCCTAGAGCCGCTGCACCCTGGGTGCGCCGACACTACGGGCCAACATGACCTAATATTCCTTAGATGCATGTTTTTCCTGATGTTTTTCCTAATGTATGCAAATATGAGAAAAAATTAAAGGTCCCCGGTCTGTCTCTACTTGGATATACTTTGTAGTCACCAGATTGCACTTGGTCCATGTTTTGGTGTTTTTTTATGTATGGATGTCACAAGCCTCAGTAACAACTGAGCACAACTGACACTATCAGCTCACTGAGATTTACTGTATTTTTGGGAACAATTTAAGTGAACAACATTAACTGCAATATTTATCATTTAACACACAGGGCAAAGGACTCTGTCAAACATTTTCATGTGACAAGAAAAGACAACAGCTATGTGTTTGGGTTCAACAAGTTTTCAACTCTTCAGGACTTCATCAACCACTTTGCTAACCAGCCTCTGGTGGGCAGTGACACAGGTATAAAGGATATTACATCTTCACTAACGAGCATAATGTCATCAGCTTAAAAAGGAAAACAACGTATGGTTGGTTTCACAGCAAAGGTGCCTCAGGTTACTTTCATAACACAAACTGTAAAGGCGTTTGTGTTTGCTAGATTATTTCTCTGTTGTAATAATGCTTCTTAGAGATAAATCTTATATAGTAGGAAAGCCTGTTTATTACCCTTTCAAATGGTGCCACACATGTAAGGAACATGAAGATCTAAATTAAGGTCCCCATACAGATTTTCTCTGGCCAGACAATCTAGAACAGACTGCACACAGTCAGTCTTCTCTCTCATAGGGCTGCCAGGAGGCCTACCATGGCTGTCCTTCACCCTCAACTCAGTCTGCACTGGTATCGACAGTCTGTCCTAGAACCTGAACACGGAGAGCAGGGGTGTTAAAGTCAAATACACGGAGGGCCAAAAAAGCAAATTTGCTACAAGCCGATGGCCAGACTGGTTCAATGTTTATCAAAGCATATTGAAATGAACATAGCCTATTGAACCAAGACTTAACACAGTTTATATTATTTAATGATTAAACAAATAAAGCAATATTTTCTTACGGCTTCAAGGGGAAGCCTTTTCAACAGGCAAACAGCAAAAGTAAATGTTCTTTAAAAACAAAATATTAAAAAATATACAAACACAAAAAATTTAAAAAATGTTCTATTGGTGAAATTAAAAAAAATCAAATCAGTTGCATCAGCAGAAGACACAAAGGTGAGCTGACAGCGGGAGGTGTCAGCTCACCTCCCGAGCACTGCCAAGGCGCCTTGGAGCAAGGCACCCTTGAGCAAGGCGCTGTCCCCCCTACAAGCTGGTCATTAGGGCGCACCAAGAAGGAGCTGCCCGCCACTCTACAGCCCACTGCATGCTTACAGGCCCCTTGTGTGGGTGCGTATTACAGTACCAGTACACAACATATACTGTATATGCATGTGTGATTGACTAACAGTACTAACTAGAGTGTGCTATTACTTTCCCTTCAGGGATTATTGCAGTATATAAAATAAAATAAACAAAATGTTTCACTACGTAATGAAACAATTGTCTGATCTCCACTTTGCCGTACTAAACAGGAACTCTCCTGGTGCTGAGGAGTCCTTACCCGTGGCGCGTTGAAGAGCCGTCCATCTATGAGTCAGTACGAGTTCACACGGCCATGCAGACAGGCCGCACAGAGAACGATCTGGTTGCCACTGCACAATCGGTATGACTATAACTGTCCTGAAATTATAATATATGTATGTATGTATGACTATGACTGCACTGAAATTATAGAACTTTGAGGAAAAAATATCAAATATCATATAAAATTCATACTTAAAAGAAAACAAGGTGTTATTATTTTAATTTTATTATTATTTTTGAATAAATGTTCTACAAATGCTACCATTTGAAAAATCCAATCATTGCCTAGTATTACAATATTGGATAATCCAGAATCAGTTTGGGGTTTTTTTTTAGCAGTGGGTACATCTCTGTCCTATGATTAAATCAATATAAAACTTGTATGTTCTCATCTGACACTGGCTGAAAAGCAGGAACAGCCTTGCTAATTTCACAGCCAGTGACCCCAGTTTACAAGTATACAGTGGTATGTTCACAATCTTTGCTTACCACTTCAACACTATGATCCCATGTGTCAATGGTCATAATATTGCATTCAGTGGGTGCATCTGCAGTCGTCTAAAAATAAGAATGTGTACTCGGGGATATAGCTACACTAATTTACACTATTTATTTATTATTATTATTTATTTACACTAATAATATATTTACACTAATGTAGCCGCAAGAAGACACAAGCCAGTGTCTTAATGTGCTGGTCCCAAGACCAAATAAATACAGAGGGTTGTGTCAGGAAGGGCATCTGACATAAAACTTTGCCAAATCAAACATGCATTCAAACCTATGACTTCCATACCGAATCAGTTGAGGCCCGGGTTAACAACAACCGCCATCGGTGGTGTTGATCGACAGGATGCCGGTGGAAATTGGACTACTGTTGGTCGATGAAGGAGGAGAGGAGGAAAGTGTGTCCGTAGGAAGAGAAAGAAGAGGAACTCCAAGAATATAGGACTGAGAGTAGGGACGTTGAATGTTGGAACTATGACAGGAAAAGGTAGAGAGTTGGTTGACATGATGCAGAGAAGGAAGGTAGACATACTGTGTGTCCAGGAGACCAGGTGGAAAGGTAGCAAGGCTAGAAGTTTAGGAGCAGGTTTCAAGTTGTTCTATCATGGTGAAGATAGGAATAGAAATAGAGTAGGAGTTATCTTGAAGGAGTTTGTTAGGAATGTCCTGGAGGTAAAAAGAGTGTCAGATAGAGTGATGAGTCTGAAGCTAGAAATCGAAGGTGTGATGTTCAATGTTGTTAGTGGGTATGCTCCACAGGTAGGATGTCAGCTGGAGGAGAAGGAGAAATTCTGGATGGATTTTGATGAAGTGATGCAGAGCATACCTAGAAGTGAGAAAGTTGTCATTGGTACAAACTTCAATGGATATGTTGGTGCAGGAAACAGAGGTGATGAGGAGGTGATGGGCAGGTTTGGTATCCAGGAGAGGAATGCAGAAGGACAGGTGGTGGTTGACTTTGCAAAAAGTATGAAAATGACTGTAGTGAATACTTTCTTCCAGAAGAGGCAGGAACATAGGGTGACCTATAAGAGTGGAGGTAGGAGCACACAGGTAGACTACACCTTGTGTAGAAGGTGTAACCTGAAGGAGATCAGTGATTGCAAAGTAGTGGTAGGCGAGAGTGTAGCCAAACAGCATAGAATGGTGGTGTGTAGGATGACTCTGGTAGTGAGAAAGATGAAGCGGACAAAAACAGAGCAGGGGACAAAATGGTGGAAGCTGAAAAAGGAAGAGTTTTGCATGACTTTTCGGAGGGGTTAAGACAGGCTCTGGGTGGTCAGGATGTGTTTCCAGATGACTGGACAATTACAGCGAATGGAAGCAGGAAGACAGGTAGGAGAGTACTCATTGTGTCATCTGGAAGGAAAGTACATAAGGAGACTTGGTGGTGGAATGAGGAAGTACAGGAGTGTATACAGAGAAAGAGGTTAGCTAAGAAGAAGTGGGACACTGAGAGAACTGAGGAGAGTAGACAGGCGTACAGGGAGATGCAGCGTAAAGTGAAGGTAGAGGTAGCAAAGGCCAAACAAGGGGCTTATGATGACTTGTATGCTAGGTTGGACAGTAAGGAGGAAGAGACTGATATACAGTATACAGGTTGGCAAGACAGAGAGATAGAGATGGGAAGGACGTGCAGCAGGTTAGGGTGATTAAGGATAGGGATGGAAGTCTATTTGACAGGTGCCAGTAATGTGTTGGGAAGATGGGAAGAATACTTGGAACGTGGAAAATGAGCGAGAACAAAGACTAGAAGAGGTGGCTGTTGTGGACCAGGAAGTACCAAAGATTAGTCAGGATGAAGTGAGGAGGGCATTGGAGAGGATGAAGAGTGGAAAGGTAGTCGGTCCTGATGATATACCTGTAGAGGTTTGGAAGTGTCTAGGACAGGTGGCAGTAGAGTTTCTGACTGGGTTGTTCAACAGGATCTTAGATAGTGAGAAGATGCCTGAGGAATGGAGGAGAAGTGTGCTGGTGCCCATTTTTAAGAACAAGGGAGATGTGCAGAGTTGTGGCAACTACAGAGGATTAAGCTGATGAGCCATACAATGAAGTTATGGGAAAGAGTAGTGGAAGTTAAACTAAGGGCAGAAGTGAACATTTATGAGCAGCAGTATGGTCTTATGCCAAAAAAGAGTACTACAGATGCAGTATTTGCTTTGAGGATGTTGATAGAGAAGTAAAGAGAAGGCCAAACGAAGCTGCATTGTGTTTTTGTAGATCTGGAGAAAGCTTGTGACAGGGTGCCCAGAGAGGAACTGTGGTATTGTATGAAGAAGTCTGGAGTGGCAGAGAAGTATATTAGAGCGGTGCAGGACATGTATAAGGACTCTAAGACAGTCGTGAGGTGTGCTGTAGGTGTGACAGAGGAGTTCAAGGTGGAGGTGGGTCTTTATCAGGGTTCAGCTTTGAGCCCCTGTCGGTGATGGACAGGCTGACAGACGAGGTTAGACAGGAATATCCATGGACTATGATGTTTGCAGATGACATTGTGATCTGCGGTGAGAGCAAGGAATAGGTGAAGAAGTTAGAGAGGTGGGGGTTTGTCTTGGAAAGGAGAGGAATGAAGGTTAGCCGCAGTAAGACAGAGTACATGTGTGTGAATGAGAGGGACCGAAGTGGAAGAGTGAGGTTACAGGGAAAAGAGATCAAGAAGGTGGATGATTTTAAGTGCTTAGAATCAACAGTCCAGAGCAATGGAGACTGTGGAAAAGAGGTGAAGAAGTGTGTACAGGCAGGATGGAACGGTTGGAGAAAAGTTTCAGGTGTGATGTGTGACAGAAGAGTTTCATCTAAATTGAAAGGAAAGGTGTACAAAACTGTGGTGAGACCAGCGATGTTGTTTGGTCTACGGGCAGTGTCACTGAAGAAAAGACAGAAGACAAAGCTGGAGGTAGCAGAGATGAAATTCTGAGGTTCTCTTCGGGAATGACCAAGATGGATAGGATAAGGAATGAGTACATCAGAGGGACAGCATATGTTAGAGGTTTTGGAGATAAAGTCAGAAAGGCCAGATGGAGATGGTTTCAACGTGTCCAGAGGAGAGATAGTGACTATATTGGTAGAAGGATGCTGAGTTTTAAACTGCCAGGCAGGAGGCCTAGAGAAAGACCAAAGAGGTTTATGGATGTGGTGAAAGAGGACATGAAGGTAGTTAGTGTGAATGAAGAAAATGCAGAAGACAGGGCTGTGGTGACCCCTGAATGGAAAAGCCCGAAGATGACTCTGGAATATATTTACCTTTATCAAAATATATATTTTATATTTCCACAAACTGGAAAATAAACACAAATCTCACAAATAAATAAACAAACAAATAAAGAAATAAAATAAAAATAAATAGATAAATCCTGAATAAAATCTAATATACTTGTTACTTGTAACTCTTTATGAATAAGTTAACCTCAGACAGACAGATAGACAGACAGACAGACAGACAGACAGACAGACAGACAGACAGACAGACAGACAGACAGACAGACAGACAGACAGACAGACAGACAGACAGACAGACAGACAGACACCAGGAAAAAACAAAACAGAACATGCCACAAGACATACACTACACTAACAGACACATGTAGCATTAACAGTGCATATACTAAAAAAATAAAAATAAAAATATAAACAGTATAAAATTAAAATATAAACAGTATAAAATAAAATAAAATTAAATACATTTAACCACGTGATGACCTCACCACCACCCTACCCCCCGCTCTCCCTGAGTGAGTCATTGTACCCCCTGATGGCATGGGGCACGAAGGAGGACCTCAGCCTCTCTGTGGAGGTGCTGTGTGACAGCAGTCTGTCGCTGAAGGTGCTCCTCTGCCGGGAGAAGGTGGTGTGCAGGGGGTGGCTGGTGTTGTTCATGATGGCCCTGAATTTAGACATGGTCCTGCTTCCCAGAACTGTCTCCACAGAGTCCAGGCTCAGCCCGACCACTGAGCCCGCTCTGTGGACGAGTCTGTTAAGACGGTCCATATCTCTTTTCCTGGCCCCACCACCCCAACACACAATGGCGTATGACAGCACATTGGAGACTACGGACTGAAAGGGAGTTTAGGACAGATGTTGAAGGAGGCCAGCCTCCTCAGGAAGTACATCCTGCTCTGCCCCTTCTTGTACACACAGTCCGATAAACGATAAAGTGTTTCATTTCAGTATTGATCACACAGTTAAAGAGTTCTGGTAATTCTCATTTCAGGCATTTTCGGGGACTTCTTTACTTAGTTTATTAAGGACAAATTAGCTTAAAACAAGTAAAATACTCTAACTCAAAAGCTGCCTCTAAGAAGAATGTATTAAAAAGAAAAAAAATGTTGATATGACCTCTATTTAGAGAAATCATTTCTTTTCAGCTGGGAACAAAGGAAGGCTATCTGGTGAAACAAGGAGGAATTGTGAAGGTCAGAGCTGGTCCCATTTCTCTAACAAATCAGTTAGGATGGGTTTTTTTCCAGTTGTGACTGCAGTTTAATTTTCCTGTAAAGCTAAATCTACTGTTAGTGGAGTACTTAAGTCTCTCATTTCAAAATGTCAATATTTAAAAACACATCCACTGCAGAACTGGAAGCAGAGGTGGTTCACGCTCAACAGATATGAACTGAAATACTTCAAAGACAAAATGGTAAGTCGCTCCTCAATTTCAATGCTAACTTCCCTTTATTTAATGAAACTGTGAGTGGAAAGCATAGCAGTTGATTAAGAAGCTGAATTTGTTCATCATCTGCTATATTAAAGTCTGTGATGCCTCTTTTGCAGGGCGACGAGCCCATTCGAACTCTGGATCTGAGAAGCTGCTCAGCAGTCCAGTTTGACTACTCCCAGGACAGAGTCAACTGTTTCTGGTAGGTGGAGGTTACATAGTCAGCAGTTTGCACCATAAGGGATTTCAGATGGGTGTAAAAAGAAAAAGTCAGTCATTGATAGGTTCTGACAAAAATACTTTTCTGATCTTTAGATTTTTACTTTTCTAATCTGTATTTTTGACAAATTATGTTTACCACAAATGATACAAAATGTATCTTTTGCTCCTTACAAATTATTAATTTGCTAATTTTTATTTGTGTATCCATTTCTGTAATTTGATGTTCAATTTGGCCATCAATGAGTGTAAAATTAATTTCAAGAGTATATTAGAACATATACTTTAAAGTATTTTCTATTACCGTTTTTAAATGTAGGTACATGAGTTTTTTCTGTTATATAACAAGAATTTTATCATGTTAATTTTCTTGTATTTTTGAAAATGTTGAACTACATCCCAAGGGTGTCTCATACACCACGGTATATAGGGGAGAGCAGGGTAATTAGAGTCCTCTGTTTCTAGTTATTCATAGATAAAATTGGTCATGTGGCATTGTTAATTCATTTTATGTTAACTTTGATAGTGGATGGACTATCAAATAAATTGGAAACATATTGAATATTTTTTTTTTTAAATGGAAATGAAAGTAAATATTTACTTATTCTTGGGGTCAGTTTCAGTTCTGACAGAAAGTCTCATGTGCTCACACTTTTGAGGGCAATTGAGGATGCACCAGCGCCGACGCTAGCATCAGGGGTTGCCTCCGATACTGGGCTTGTGTACTTGTACCCATAAAAGTACGCCAGTACTACTGCATACAGTACCACCTTACCACACATTTATGTCATATCAGTTCAGCGGGTAGCTGGGGGAGGTGTAATGCCAGCAGTGTGTCTATATTATAAGACAACCTACAGTTAGTTAAGCAGAGCTGAACATTGTTCATGCTATTTTTCAGTGTTGAGAGGAGGGGTGAAAAGTAACTCCTTTAACATCAACATATTGCAGAGTTCAATGTGTTTGCTAATGCTAGCAGCAGAAAGCAGCAGCAACCAAAGAAAACCACCTATACTCTTTTGTACCTTGTAATACTGACAGGATTATCATAATAATTCATATTTATGCTTTTATTGGTTTTCTGTTGCTATTTTGCAGAGCTGTGTTGTATAATTGATTTTTCACAGTGAGACAGACAGTAAGGAAAATCTGACGGAAATGGTATTTGTTTTCAAAATCATTTTTGAAACTGTCATGCTATTATGAAGCACTGGTTTGTACAGGTATGTATGCATAAAATGCAAATATGAAAAAAAAATGCACTCTGATAATAACCACATTGCCAAAGTGAACCTAAATATTGCAGCCCTTTGAGATTTTGAAGGTAATCCACCCTTTTGAACAAGCTTTGACAGCAGATGAAACATGTTCTGAATGTTATTCAGCCATTGGTGGCATATCATCACATAATCTCCTGTTGCATACGTAAGTCACCCAAAAAAGAACAGCGAAATGTGGGAACAAGTGGATATCATGTTGAAACTGATCAATCCTTGATAGTGTGAATGAAAACATTCATGATGTAAGTAAGGAATCATGTGTTTACAAGTAAACAAAATATAATCTAAGCAACTACACACAGAAAGTATTAAATTATATTCTGTAGTGAAGAGATATGATTATGAAATGTAGAAATAAATATAAATAACATCACCTATCTAAGGAATAGGCAGTCCAAACTCATTTTATAGTTGCCCATGTACATCCCCATGGCAGGAAACTCTGATATGTGTTGATTTGAATGGGGAAGTGTGAGCAGTAAACAACGGATGGAAATGGTGCACAGAAGGGGAAGTTAACTGAGACAGAGGCAGCTGAACCGAAAGGGCAGCCTGCATGCCACTGTTTTCAACCTATATGTCACAGTATGCAGCCTGACCGTCACAGTATTCAGCCTGTATGTCACAGTATTCAGCCTGTATGTCACTGTATTCAGCCTTTATGTCACTGGATTCAGCAGTATTCAGTGCTTAAAGTCAAAGAGGAGCTGACACCTCCCAGCTCAGCTCACACTTCAAGGTGGCCAGGCGGGAGCGGGAATCAAACTGCCAATCTTGTGTTCATTGGACGACCCGCTCTACCATTGAACCACTGCAATCAAACAATAACAACAGGTTTGCTAGCAGGTTGAGATAGTAACAGACCTGTCCAACACCTTGTTACAAAATAAAACTACAACTGAACCATGGGGACGCTTTATGTATCAAGAGAAATAATATGTACATTTTTTAGAGACAACAACAAACACAAAGAACACCTTCAAATACCTGTAGGTTGTGGCAGTTCAGTTGTGTTTCTGTCCACAGAGGATCAAAATGAAACTCACACCGTTGACTCTCTTTTTTGTCTGACAAGACTCATCAGACATGTTCATGTGTGGGAGCCCTTCCTTCAAACACAGAGCACCATCATTCTGTTAAGGATGCCATTACTTCACAAATATCCCACTTTTTCATAGCAATTAGTTGTAAGCTGATAAATGAATCAGTGTTTCATATTTATTTATATATTTATATTTAACATGTAACTAATTTCAAGTGATAGCATTTGTCACCCATTTCTTGTTGTACAGCTGGTCAACAGTTACCCTTGTGTCTCTTTTACACGGACGGCGTCAGCCTGTCTCGTTTTTCTTTACGCAGCAGCTGTGATATTCTAGCTAGTCACCATAGTGATGCCCCTTAAACATACCATAACTTCATTTACAAAGTGACACATATCACCTCCTCATTGACCATAGCATAATGTTCCATGCTATCTTAATAAAATACTACTACAAACTATTATGTACAGTATGTAATACAATCTAGAACAACTGCTTTTAGTATATGCATGTGGACATTTAAAAAGTTGGGCCTGGTTTTTTCTTCACGCTAATGCACAGCTGAGATGATTCTCTGACCAATCAGTAGTGGACAATGTCTCCACAACTCCATTTGGCTTGCATTGACCAGCTTGGAACCAGGTCAGAGGTGAAGAAAAATGAAATGAAATGAAATGAGCTTTATTAATCCCCCACAGAGGAAATTATTTGTCCACGCTAGCACACATCAGCTGTTGTTAATCACATACAATATAAATGTTGATACAGGCCTGTAATGCACACACACACACACACACACACACACACACACACACACACACACACACACACACACACACACACACACACAAAAGGGGCCTGTGGACAGAAAAAGGAGGGGGGAAGTAGAGTTCCTTCATGGTGCACCTAAATCAGCAACTTGTAAGGAGATGGTGTCTTGTTTAAGGGCACATCGGCAGTGCTCAGGAGGTGAACTGGTACCTCCAATTGCCTGTTCACACTCCAAATGTTTTATTCCACACTGGTTTTAAACTGGCCACCCTCCGGTCCCCAGCTCAAGACTTAGTGGACTGAGTTTCTGACGCCCCAAACAAAACCAGGTACCACCTTAGCGAGGGTGAAATGAAAATGTTTGGTGGAGCTCTCTGCCTCAGTGAAGAATGTTTGCATCATTCCTGGGCATGAAAGGAGTTACAGAATTTAAGTGGCCCATGTTAAAAAAAAAGATGCTATGAGGTTTTTATATGCACACAAATGAGATTAGATAATATACCATGCTTCCTCTCTCACACAATCTCCAATCACCATGTGTCCACAGCCTGGTGTTTCCTGAGAGAACATTTTATCTTTGTGCAAAGACGGGTGTAGAAGCCGATGAGTGGATCAAGATCCTGAGGTGGAAAATGGTAAGTTTGTTGAAACTGATAGCCTGGCAGGAAGTGAGATTATTTTTATTTTTGTTCAGTCTATCACTTCTGAAAGGCCTCCACTTTTCACGTCCGTGTCATCTAGCAAACATTCTTTTTCACCAAACATTATTAATAGTGAATGTCACTGACATTACCTGTGCATGACTTAATAATTTGACAAATGCATATTTTCATTTTAAGACACAGTTAAAAAAAAATCTTTTTTCATGGAGGTGGAGCTTTGGGTCAGGTGTTCAGCCAGTCGACATACACTTGCATCACTGGCAGCTGTTTTGAAGTAACTTCCTTTAAGGAATAACTTCCTTAAAACCGGCCACTGTGAACTGAAATTTGTCCTAGTTCTTAAACTGCACATGCAATAAAAAGAAACAAAGCCTTAGAAATCTGAAAAGGTTATTTTGGTCTGAAAATGTGAGAACAGCTGTAATACAAAAAAATAACCACATATTCACATTTTTAGGCTTAATTGTAATGCAGGCAGTGACCTGAAATAACCAAATCTCCTGTGCTTTTGAGGAGCTAACGTTTCTTCTTTCTAACTGTTTGATGGCAAAGATTTGGGTATTGAACATCTCTCCATCTTTGGTGAGTGATTGAGCCTCTCTCCAGGGTTCCTAATTAATGTGATAAGTGAATGCCTTACCTGTAGAATGTTCCAGTTAGGAGTAAGTTATTCCACAATACTTCTGGTGTTTTGTTACCACATGCCTCAGCGTTTTAGTTGTTTTGCACAATACAACTTCAGATTTATTGTGGGTATATTTCCTCGAATCTCTGAGCAGCACTCATCTTTTTGTTGCTGCGTATTAACTCTTCCTTACACCATCCTGTGACCGCATTACATTTCAAAATGAAAGGTTTTTTTTTTTCAGTGCAGTCAATGTTGTGCTCATTTATCACAATGTAACCTAATTTTTAACAACACTCCTTGTTTCCAGACACAGATAAAAAAGGGTCGATGACTGCTGTTAGTAAAGACTCTGGAGATGGAAAGCATCCTCATAGATGTCAGCTGGATGAACAACAAAGACAGCGGGACTGCTCAAATACGAGAAGGAAACTCAAGACTAAAAAGGGACAGAATTGTCTTACCCTACCATAACACCAGTCACATCAACAATGTCAATAATGTTGCTGTGAAACCTTGAGTCCAAGGCCTTCATGAGGATGTTACTGTATGAACACCCCACACCTTGACAGCAGCACTGTCCATTGCTACACTGTAAAATCATTCAGGAGCGGGTGTATGAATGTGACAGTCTGACCTGTCCCAAACATGAAATCTGATGAAGTGTCCGCCGGATGTGTTGGAACAAATCCAATTTTTAAAAAATCCATTACTGTGCACCAAAGGAAATGTGTGTCAACACTCCAAAGCCCCCCGTGGAGGACTTCTCATCACACTTGATGGGTGGTGGGGGATGTCTTGGGATGAGGGAGACAGAGACGATACTAGAAAGGCATTTCAGCAGTGTGTTCATTTAGTAGGACGATGTTTCATTCCCAGAGGCCCCTCTCAACACTTAAAATTAATTTTAATGACAAAGCAGTTCTTTCCATGTTTGACATGATTTAAGTTATTCGAAAGGCATTGTCAGAGTTCCTGACATCAAAACCAGCAACATATTAGACATCCCTAATTTACAGCAAACATTGTAGTTTGCTGTAAATTAGGATCTAAATAAACCGTACTGTGTTCATAGTAATTAAGGAAAGCATTTGGTTTCCTCATGTGACTGAAACATTTCGCAGGCTTGGATCCTGGAACTGTTTTCTAGTGTTACTGATTGAAAATTAGGATAAAAAGATCAGTAGTTTTTGAAATGTGGTGCAGTGGTGGGGTCAGATTGTTGGCCTTTGTGAGGAATACATAATCTACATTGTGAATGTAACACCCCCCCACCCCCACCCACACAAAACCTTGCAGCACAGGATGAGTTTTGGAAATGCTTGGTGCCAACATGACAGTATCTCCCAGGAACAAAGGACAAGGGATGAGAAACTGGACTTGACCAGAAGACTACAATGTACACATTTATTTTCCATGAACCCTTCACAGCGAAAAAAGCAGGGTGCTGACACATTTATTCACATTTCATGACATCTCATTGGAGATATAAAAGCAACAAAGAGAAGCTAAATTGCACAGGAAAAGATCCCCCAGAACAGAGGGTGTACAGTTTTGATCAATCAGGTTGGTTATAGGTTTTGAGGTGTTATCCAGATGAGTGATCCCTCTGCGTTGTGCTGTCTGGTGGAGCTCATGCCACCTCCACCACCTGCCTTAGCTCCTCTATTAGAGTAGCCAGCTCCTTCTCAAGACTCATGATCAGACCTGAGGAAACACAGTGGACCATCCTGACGTCAGCCATATAGAGACGATACTGTGTTTTCACAGGACAAAGACTCTTAAATATCACAGTATTATTGTATTTTAATATTTACTATCACCCACAAAGCATGGAAACCTGATTTACTGTTTATTTTTTTGAGTAAAATGAGTAAGTGTCCCTTTCGAAAATAAAGCAGTACATCTGTGTGCTTGCGCGCAGGCCGGCCTGTGTGTAATATATCAAGTATATCAAAATGAATTTATCCACTGGGGATTAATAAAGTATCTTAAATCTTTACTTAAAAATCTTAATGTGGAAAAGGGAAGACTATTTAAAACCAAATAGTTGCTTTAGCTGATGCTAGTTTTAATAAATCAAAAATACTGTATACAAAAATTTGGATGTGTGTTATGTGAACATCATTCTGACAAGAACAGATGTCAGACATCCAGAGGCATACCCTATACAGATGCACTTAAAAAAAACAATGGGTCATGGTCTAAAGAGCATTGCCCAAGTGCATTTGTTCCAGCAGTTCATTTTTTTATTCCTCCCGCATTCAAAAAGTCTAACATTGTTGTTTCAACATCTGAACTTATAGTAACCGTCCCAGTTCAGCTCTGCCCATGTGTAGTCCTCCACACTTGTCTGTGAATCACAACATTGCTGATAATATTGATATGGAAAAAGTCTATGGTAAAATTTTGATGCCAATGTTTTCACTTTTACTGCAAATGAATATCGTCTCCAAATATCGCTTGTCAGCCTTCCTAAAAACAAACAGTCGTATTGACCCTGAAAAAAAGGGCCGACCTTCAGTAAAAAACATTAACCTCCCTGAAACTACAGCACACGGCCAACAAAATGACACTAGTGAAGTTTTTGTCATCTCCTTGTGACCAATTTGCTCGTGTTTCCCATTCATCCAACTGGACTGAGGTTTTTCAAGCTCTGGTTTTCAGTGATGAAGGCTCTTACCTGTGTTGGCGCTGCTGCCGGCAATAAAGCTGATGACCAGTGGTAACCGATTGAACTGAACAATCTGTTCAACACAGAGACACATGGGGGGGTGGGCGGGTCAGTAAGAATGGTTCAGCACCAAGTATGCAAACCATCATTTGTAAACTTCCAGTTTCAGCTTAGAAAAAGCTCCTATCAAGGTTCCAACTAATCCACCTCTGCTTCTGATGCTGCTCGTCCAGCTGCTTTTCCTTGATCTGACTGTTCTTTTGTAATGGACTGTTTCCTCTGGTAAAACCTCACAAACTTACATTAGGATTACAGATTGAATCATTAGCTTGTGATTCGGCTGTTTTACTTCTTTGTCCTTTTCTAAATTTTTCAAACTTGGTTTTCTAACTGTTCTGATAAGCGCTCTTTGAATGAATAAATATAGCATTATACAGCAGGATATCAGAGGAATCTATCTATAGTGGGAATGACTGCTGGATCTCTGATTACTGACCTGGTAGGTGTTGTAGTAGCAGATGATGCTCTTGTTTTTGGACAAGCCTAGCTTGCTGCCCTGATCTGTGGCCAGAGCGAATGTGGACAAGAAGCCAGGTCTCAGTGCATGGACAGGTGCATTATCATTGGCCACTGCAGGGTCAGAGAAGCTATGTTAACAACTGTCAAGAACGGCTTGCAACCTGTTTCAGTGTGCTTTAAGAAAGTTACGTGACCAATACAGGAACTTTATGTCAAACTGACACTGACGTGCCAAACTATGTAAGGAAGTGGATCCAGCGTCATCTGTACTGTGTGAGTGGGCGTTTTGTACAGCTGGAGAAAAAAGCGTAACAGACTCAATTTTAAAATGCTAGAAACACTTATGTTTTTGAATAAAAATTTGTAAAACAAAAATCTCGGTCCACAATCTTCCTCATTCACAAGACCCAGCAGGTGTCAGTGTGCAAGGACACAGCATCCATTCACCATCAACACACTATCAATACAGTTTAGCAGCCTGTCGGAGTGCCTCATGATGCCCTATCTACCCATCACTACTAAAAACTCTTGCAAGTAAACATAATGACATTATACTAATCCTACTTAAAATGCGGACAAAAATGATTAAAATTACAATCTGTAAATTAATTCTCTCAACTGATGCTGTTACCATCACTAGTCAGCCTCAGAAATACTATGTTTTAATATGTTTTTTAATAAACTGGGGAAACATCCAAGCACAGGTAGACCAAGACAACCATAGTATGACAGCAAAACAGTACAATATTTTGGAGTAACAACAAACAACAGAAGGATGTTTAAATAGCTGGTTACCTTTAACAACTGGGACACCATCCCTGTCTGTCACCACTATAGCATGAAGACCTTCAACACTGTGGGAGAACAAAGCAGATTCGTACAAATGATGCAAAACCATTCACTGTGTTGTCTGAGCTGTGGATTCACTGTTCTACAAACCTCTGCAGTTGTTTGTACAAGTATTTCTTCAGATCCTGCAGAGAAAATTTTTTTTCAGTCAATTAACAGGATAAAGAAGCTTCTACAAGAATGGCGATGAAAATTTTACTGACAAAAGAGATAGCAATAGGGAAATATACTGAAGTATTTCAGGTGCAGACTAAGTGTCACATCTAACCCAGAGTCCAAAAATGCTGTCACGCTGATAAAAAAAGACGAGTTTGGCATTCATTGAAAACAGTACACAGCATGTGTCTGTATGTATGTATGTATATATAGAAATAGAAAGCCTTTTATTGTCGCTATACATAGTATAATGCTATATATATATATATATATATATATATATATATATACACACACACACACACATATCCCCACTATATATTTAAATAAGCTTGCTTGAAAACCTCACAATGTCACGCTTTTTACCTCCACCCACTACCTGTCAATCATGGCGCCCAACCAATCACGGCACATCTGCCAGAGGGAATCACGTGAACAATATTGCGTAAGGCATCGGGCTGCGAGGTTCTTTGTTGCAATTGCGCCTTTCGTCCACACGACAACGCAGATATCCAGGACAAATACAATGGTCAAAGTGAAGTTTTTTGAAAATGCCGGATATGCATTGTCCTGTGGACGCTGTAACCGGAACTTTTTCTTTCCGGGGGACATCTCTGCGACGAGAACTGCTGTGACATTAGTGTGTGTGACCCATGTCTACATGTACACACAGAATGGACGGAGTTAAAACCGGCTATTTTCTGACGTACAACAGCTCCACGTGGAAGACACATTCAAACACATGCTTGACAGTTGGATATTTGTTCTTCTGTTTCTTTCTTTATGAGTCATAAAGTTTATATATTTATTTATTCATTCATTCATTCACATTCCTCATTCACACCAGTTTTGGACTTCCCATTTAACATAATTTTAGAGTGTCATAACTGTTTCAACAATTTTCATGTTTTTGAGCAGAGAGTCCAAACAGCAGGAACAACACAGAAAACGGCAACAAATTCTAAGTGGAACTAGTTGGCTAGCACGAACAGTCTGTCAAGCTATGGTTTCCATTTGGGATGGGATAATCAATGTAGTATCCAAAATGCTCCTCAGGCATCGGTCTTTACATTTGTTTTCATATGTTTAGCATGAAGTCTGATAGTATTGTTTTATCGTGGAATTCCCACGGGTTCCCACACATACAAGCACTAGCGGAAACCCCACCAGATTATATACATATATATATATACATATATATATATGTGTATATATACATGTATATATATATATATATATATATATATATATATACACACATATACACACACACACACACACACACATATATGTCTGTCTCGTAAGTCTTTTAAATTTTGTCTAGTCAAATTCACAAGACCTACACACAATTTTCAGTTTATAAATACTACTTTAACTCTGAATTATAAATTATATCATGTTTCATGCACTTATATACGTAACTCTCTATCACCTTTAAAATATTGTATAATGTTTTTCTGTTTGCTAGAGCAGGTCAGGCTCTAAACAAAAAATAAACAAACACAGGTCGTACTCACATCAGCCATGGCAGCTAATGTTTTATCTCTTTATCCCCACCTTTCCGTTACTGTGAATAGAAAACAGCTTCCAGTAAATGTCCTCGATCATAAACAGGAACACAGAATGCCACTTTAAGCAAACCTTGGGTGTTGACATCAATAGCATGCTAACATGTTAGCTAATAATAAAAGCAGCTTGCGATACTCAGCTGTTACTCCCTACACAAAATAAAATGTATCTACGTTTATTTACGCAAGCTAAAATTTACCTAGAATTCATGCCAACATCACACAAACGGATGTCTTACATGTCAGATAACGTCGGACAGCTTCACTTCAAACTGAGGAAGAACAACAATCACATGACAAACGTTTTACTTCCGGCTCTTGAAGGCGTGATGACGACAGGCACTACTGCGCAGCGCCTCCGCAGGGCGTTCCTTCTTGATTGTTCGAACGCGTTTTTATGCCACCAGCCGCTGAGTTGAAATTATTCTCAGTTCCGACCAAAATCCATTTAATATTAATAGTGTATATATCAATCATTTATGTCTGTGTATCATTTGGTAATTCAATTGCAACCTCAGAATTGGATATAAAAATAACCAGGAGTGGTCATTTGATTTTTTATATTAAAATACAAGGACCAAAATTGTTTTTGTTCTTGAAAAACAGAAAAAACAAACATCAATTAACAAACACAAAAAAATATAATTTTTATCGGTTTTCTGAAAACTACGGCAGCGTAGAGCTGCCAGACCAAGAAAATAAAAACCGGGACGTATCACGTTATTTCGTGATACGTATCACGTTATTTCGTGATACGTATCACGTTATTTCGTGTTCGTGATACTATCACGAAATAACGTGATACGACTTTTTCTAAGTGGTTTCATTTACTGTCTGCTGGCCATCAGTAAATCATGGCTCCTTTACATGATGCCATTGAATTATATTTCATGCTTGGCTTGAGACATGGTGAGATTTTACAGTTATTGGGCTCCGTGGATGAAATTTATATAAGACGACATTTGAAAAAGATGGGGGTATACCGGAGGAAAAACGAGTCGGACCCTCTTGAGGTAGTGTCGTTCCTCATTGATGAGCTGGAGGGACACAGCCGGCTGCATGGATACAAGCTCCATCATCTCAACATAACATTCATTCATTCATTCATCTTCTAAACCGCTTAATCCGCAAACGCAGGTCGCGGGGTCAAAATAACATCTTATCACGAAATAACGTGATACTATCACGAAATAACGAGATACGTATCACGAAATAACGTGATACGTCCCGGTATTTATTTTCTTGGTCTGGCAGCTCTACGCTTCCGTAAAAAACAGATAAAGTAATGTATGAAATAACACAATAACATCTCCTTGTGTGTCTTCAGAGTAATTTTAGACAAGGCATGGGCAACCTACTGGCCACAGGCCAAGTACAACCAGTTAGGGTTTGTAATCCAGCCCGTAAAACTTGTTTAAACTATACAATTAATTTCATGAAATGCAGTTGTAAAATTACCATAAGCCTTCCGTAAGTATGTTTTGCTTTCTGTTAAAGGCCAAAAATGTTTTTTTAATGGTTTTTACACGTCATTTCCATTAGTACAATAAACTTCCATTTGCTCTTCAACTGGCCCACCTGGCAAGTGGCAGAGAAGTATGTTGGAGCGGTGCAGGACATGTATGAGGACTGTAAGACAGTGGTGAGGTGTGCTGTAGGTGTGACAGAGGACTTCAAGTTGGAGGTGGGACTGCATCAGAGATCAGCTCTGAGCCCCTTCTTGTTCGCTATGGTGATGGACAGGCTGACAGATGAGGTCAGACAGGAATCGCCATGGACTATGATGTTTGCAGATGACATTGTAATCTGCAGTGAGAGCAGGGAACAGGTACAGGAGAAGCTAGAGAGGTGGAGGTTTGTCCTGGAAAGGAGAGAAATGAAGGTTAGCCGCAGTAAGACAAAATACATGTGTGTGAATGAGAGGGACCCAAGTGGAAGAGTGGGGTTACAGGGAGAAGAGATCAAGAAGGTTGATGATTTTAAGTACTTAGGGTCAACAGTCCAGAGCAATGGAGAGTGTGGAAAAGAGGTGAAAAACTGTGTACAGGCAGGATGGAACGGGTGGAGAAAAGTGTCAGGTGTGATGTGTGATAGAAGAGTTTCAGCTAATATGAAAGGAAAGGTGTACAAAACTGTGGTGAGACCAGCAATGTTGTTTGGTCTAGAGACAGTGTCACTGAGGAAAAGACAGGAGGCAGAGTTGCAGGTAGCAGAGATGAAGATGCTGAGGTTCTCTCTAGGAGTGACCAGGAAGGATAGGATCAGGAATGAGTACATCAGAGGGACAGCACATGTTAGAGGTTTTGGAGACAAAGTCAGAGAGGCCAGACTGAGATGGTTTGGACATGTCCAGAGGAGAGATAGTGAATATATTGGTAGAAGGATGCTGAGTTTTGAACTGCCAGGCAGGAGGCCTAGAGGAAGACCAAAGAGGAGGTTTATGGATGTAATGAGGGAGGACATGAAGGTAGTTGGTGTGAGAGAAGAGGATGCAAAGGACAGGGTTAGATGGAGGCAATTGATTCGCTGTGGCGACCCCTGAAGGGAAAAGCCGAAAGGAAAACAAGAAGAAGAATGATAAAAGTGATATCCCTCAGGGTTAGGGTTAATTAACCATGCAAATATGATGATTCATGCAACAGTTAAATTATTTTGCTTGACATTTTAAGTCTAGACAGAGACACTGCATATTTCGTTAGCTGAGACTGAAACAAGGCGCACTCATGGGTTGTCATATGTTTGAGGCCAAGTGTAAATATAGCCAACTATTAATGGAACATACTGTGCTTCACAAGTTCTCTGCCCAGACAACACTGAACAACTTCGTGAAGTGGATGAGGCTTTTTCCACATTTGGCTGAACACTACAAACTCAAACAGGTAAATTTATAGAGGAACAAAGAAGAGAAAATGTTAGTGAATGGCTTGAATGCCATCTGCTCATAATTATCAAAGATTCTTGATATTGTTTTCACAAAGCTGAAAGCAGTCATCATTAGAATCAAAAAAGATATGCACTGTAATATTTATCAGTCTCGGTCACAGAGCGGTGGGCCTGAGGGGGATGTTCGTAAACATGTGGGAAAAGAACATTCACATGTCTAGTAGAAATTATATTTTTCATTAAAAGAATTTTGATTTGGTAATCACATGTCACAAATGAAGTTAACAAGTTGATCTTTTATGAAAATGAAATAAGATCTTTTAATGAATAGTTGTTTACCGTTTAAAGCTAAAGACTAATTTAATCTTGACTCGTACTTTTGTTTAGCATGGGGGATTTCCAGCAACTTCACCAGGACTTCTACCACACCCAATATTACATAGATGACCAGGGTCAACATTTGCCCAACTACAACCTCTATGATTCAACAAGCCCTGTCTGTCATGATGAGTAGGTATCCAGGGTTTCATCAGATAGATATGATTTCTGAATTTCATTTTTTATTGTCTCCTTCAAGTTACAGTAGCATGTGATCATCTACTACGTACTATATGTCAGTAGGATGGTTTTAACGTCTTTCCTTACACCTCTCTGCACCCATCCACCTTTTCACTGTGACTGTCAAAAAGAATTATTGGACATGTTGGAATGCATCATATGAAATGTGCCTGGTTTTGGGATTATCTTTTGCGCCAAATTCCAAGAAAGTTTTGAAACTTTGTGATAGAAAACTATTATCACAGATGGAAAGAAATTGTCTTACCTTGAAAGTACACAGACCTGCATCATTATCACATTAATACAATCCTATTTCAAGGATAATTTCTTTATTCTCCGCAACTGTTTTGTTTTCAGTGGAGCACAGGCTTTCATGCCTGAGTTTTTCGATCCTTCCATGGAGCAGCAGTATGCCGAGCAGTTCTACCAACCTGAAATGCCTTCTGAGACTATGGACGGAATAGGAACGGGGACTCCTGCAGAAGAACCTCCCCTTTTGGAGGGTAAAAAGATTGTTTGTTCCGATTCGACTGGATTATTGACAGATTTATATTTTTGTTATTTCAGAAAACTAGTCCAGACAAAAGCACTGTTCAAATTCCCCAAGCAAAAAGTAGGGGAATGAAACTAGCCACTGAAAACAACCTTTTGGTGTCTTCTTTAAATTCAAGCAAAATACCTCAAACGACCAGACTTCATGTGATGCCAAAAATTTAACAGATTTCTTCTTTTCTCTCTTTTCTTGAATAGAACTTGGCATCAATTTCAATCACATCTGCCAGAAAGCACTGACTGTGTTGAATCCTTTTAAGCCTGCGGATGGAAACATAATGAATGAGACAGATCTGACGGGTCCAATCCTGTTCTGCATTGCACTAGGGGTCGCATTAATGATGGTGGGTAACCAGCATGGTGTTGTCTGTCCCATTCATTGCAGTACAACATAGAGATAATTAAAAGTAATTTCTTGTTTTTATTTCTCATTTATTTAGGCTGGAAAAGCTCATTTTGGTTATGTGTATGGGACCAGTGCTATGTCCTGCACTGGCATGTACATCCTGTTGAGTCTGATGAGTTCCCTGACAGTGTCTTTTGGATGTGTGGTCAGTGTCCTGGGCTACTGCCTTCTGCCTATGGTGGGCATCTCTGCATTAGCCGTCTTCTACTCTCTGCAGTAAGTTTATTCAGTAATTGTGTTTGTGAATTTGTGGTAAAACTCAAATGTTATGTGGGACTTTGCGATTGAAACTTTGACTATATTGTTTTAGAAACTTTTACAAACTTCATTTGAGTTCTAGATGTACAGTTAATGTGTTATTTCATCTGAATTCTATTGTTAATGTCAAGATGGACTTATGATTTACCATTCGTAACATCAAATAATTAATATAGTCTTCATTTTTTTCCAGAGGGGTCCTGGGTACAGTTCTGGCCTCATTAGGGATCTTTTGGTGTAGCTTTTCTGCTTCAAAGATCTTCATCTCCACCCTAGCTATGGAGGGCCAGCAGCTACTGGTGGCTTATCCATGTGCCTTGCTCTATGGAGTTTTTGCTTTGCTCACTGTATTTTAACTGTCCCCTGATTAGACAGTGGGGAATTGTTTTTCAAGAAAACTGATTTACTCTCTTTTGTTTTGCCTCCCTCACAAACTTCAAACATAATCAGTCTACCCATTCAGGTATTGTCTGGTTTAGACTGAATCTGCTGGATGATCGCATTTTACTGGATGTCAGAAATTTAATTCACAGGAGTGTCTAATGGTTCATACACAGAAAGCCAAAATATATTTATAAGTTTATTATAAATTCATGATACTGTATATGGATTCTGTAACCTGTTAAAAATTGTAAAATTACAATTTGGGCTAATCACATTAATTTCTAGACCCAGGGATAAATCCCACTGAGGTCATTGTCAAGTATAAATGATTTCATCAGATCAGCTAAGCGTAAGTATCAACTTTCATAATATTCTCATTCTACTCAATTACGTTATGAACAAGATCTGAAATGCTGTTTAGGATCAAATACATTAGAATGTGAGAAAAAAAATTGGATTCTGGATACACAGATGAAGCTGCAGGAGTTTACTGCCCCGACATCTCAGCCACAATCTGTTGGTATTTTTCACAGATGGAGGGAGCCAAGACACTTCACTCAACTAAAAGTCCTAAATCCACAATATGAAGTACATTGCAAGTAAACAAGTTTACAAACAAAACTCAAAGTGGAAGCAAAGACATTTTTATTGTCATACACTGGAATGAGTGAGTACTGTTTCATGCAGATTAACATTGATTTGCACTGTATTAGCATGTAATAGTATTGTTATAAGGGTAGAATCCTACAACTGATTACAAGATATAACTGCATGGGTAAATACATTTAAAAAAATTACTGAAATACTGAGAGCAATGTTCCAGCTTTGAAGGAAAAGCAACAATAACAGGGTATTTTCTTATTTGATAAAGCAAACCGCAGGAGAAAGATGACACATCTCTGTCTCATCCACACAGCAGAACCCCAGTTAAGGTTCTAGGTCCTGGTTCATGTCAGATGCTAGTTTCAGGTTGTTCTCTGAATTACCAACTGGAAACAAACAAGGAAAAGATTAGGATTGGGTCATTTAAAGAATTACTACGTTAAGATTGTGTCTCACATCATTCTGAATTGTTTAAATTAAATCATAAATAGATTCTACACATTTGTATCTGATTATATGCAAACATTTGCTAGTTTTATTTGTTGACCACTGTATAAAAATATTGTGATTATAATCACTCATTGGCTGCCAACGCTTTGTAGCAATCAATTTCCTTAACCTTCTCCAATGTTCTAGACATTTATTGTTTTTTTTCTGTTCTCGATTAATCCCAAAATGCTTTCCTCAGAGCGACATAATGTTCGCTCACGGGTGAGCTCTATCATACCCAAACAATGTTGCATTGTAAGATACCACGACTTACAGACGTCTTGAAGACCAGACATCGCCCAGCCATCGGCGGTTCGCTCCTGCCAAGGCCTCCTCTGAGTGTGAGCGCCTCGGCAGTGGCTGGGAGCTCACCTCCCAACCACTGCCGAGGCGCCCTTGAGCAAGGTGCCGTCCCCCCCACAAGCTGCTCATTTGGGGCACGATCCCTCACGCGACCCTTCACTCTGCCTCCCCTACCTATAAACACCGTATTGGCCTGATTATAAGACAGTGTTTTTCGCACTGAAATAAGACTGAAAAAGTGGGGGTCGTCTTATATCTGGGGTCTAGACTTTATACCCATTCACAACGCTAGATGGCGCCAGATATCTTTAAAGCAACTGCTGAACTTCATTCCCCAGGCCAAAGCGAACCCCTGTCACGAAGAAGAAAAATAGTGGTAGCACAAAGAAGAAAAACAAAAAATAGCGATAAGAAAGAAAAGAGAAGAATATAAGAGGAGCGATAACAGAAAATGGAAACGTAGCGACAATCTGGAGAAAAGTGGGTCGAACATCGGCCAGGTTAACCGGCAGCTGTGATAGACAGTTTTTGCAAAATTGAATGAGGCAAAGTAACATGCTTTTTCTCTCAACTATATTGTTATCATTTGTTTCAAATGTACTGTAATTATTTTCTGTATAAAAATTAAATTTGGTGTTTAAAAAGTGTTTTTTCAAACTTGAGTCTTGAAAAAGAGGGGGTCGTCTTATAATCAGGGTCGTCTTATATTCGGACCAATACGGTAAGCTCTATACAGATAAAGGTTGATTATCATCATGCCTCCGAAACAGATACAAAAATTGTAGAAAAAGCAAGTGACAATGAGTGCTATCTTGCAAGAAAAATAATCAAAAGTTAATGAAGTAAAAAAGAGATATTTCTGAAATTTGTTTGGAGAAGTCTCTGTCAGCTTGGTGCAGTGTCCAAAGGAGAATACAGTATATGAATTAAAGTCAAAGAAAACTATTGCTTAGCATTTTATTTTACATTTACAGTACAGTATTTTCTGCACTATAAGGCGCACTGGACTATAGGGCGCACCCTTAATAATTTGTTTGTTTTATAATTTATTCTATATACAAAGCGCACCGGATTATAAAGCGCAATAAATATAATGCATTTGATAAACTGCAGCGACTGTAGTTGCACAATCCGTCCACTAGATAGAGCCGCGCTGCTCAGACAGTCATGATTGAATTCATGACTTCCTGACTACCTTTGAATGGCCCCTACTTTTATGTCAATAAGCCATTCTGAGCCTCATCAAGGCAAAGTGATCAAGTGATCACTTTGCAAGTGACACAAACTAAATATAGTTATGTTAGAAGCCTATGGCAAACTTTTTTGAGTTCAAAATCAAATTCAATGAGCATTTTTTTGGGGTTTTTATGTACAATAAAATACAATTTGTTCCATTTTCGATTTGATTGCGTGTCTATTTGGGCCCAAAAAATGCCTTTGAAGAGTGACACAAACTATAAAATTATGTTAGAAGCCTATGGTTCAAAGAGTTCAAAATGAATTTGATCAGCATGTTTGTGGTTTTTATGTGCAATTACATAACATTTTTCCATTTCCGAATTTGACTGTGTGTGTGTATTTTGCCCCAATATGTCAATATAGTAAGTTATATGGAAATAAAAACTCTCTTCATATAGCTGAAGTTGTGCTGAAGATAAACATGGGGGCAGCAGTGGCTCAGCGGTATAGCAGATGTCTTGAAGACGGATCGCCCAGCCATCGGTGGATTGATTCCCGCTCCCGCCATGTCATCCCTTGGAGTGTGAGCTGACAGTGGGAGGTTTCCGCTCACCTCCCAGCCACTGCCAGGCGCCCTTGAGCAAGGCGCCGTCCCCACCACAAGCTGCTCATTTGGGGCGCGACCTCCGAGCGCGACCCGTCACTCTTCCTCCCCTGGACTAACTGCATGATTACAGGCCCCTAGTGTGCTGTGTTTCAGGGGCCTTGTTCACAACACTGTGTGTGATGTGCTAAAAACTAACACAAATGCATGTACTGAGAGTGTAAAGAAAATTTCCCCTCTGGGGATCAATAAAATTTGAATTATTATTATTATACCAAGCATGGGTATGTTAAATCATTTTAATGTGGTAATAGAGACAAATATCAAAAGTACCAAAAAACGGCCAAAATAGGTCAGGGCTGTAAGGGTTAACGTCGGTGTCTCACAGCCGTGTATCTCACAGCACGTCGCTGCAGACAGAATACAAAAGCCTCAATGCGCCCCTCCGCCGCCCCCCCAGAGCTATCAACTACATTTGCAAATCTATGCAGCACAACAGAAACGCAGTGACTCTGCTCTTGAAATTTCAGAAAAGGCTGGACGTTCAGCTTTGAGGGTCTTTCATTCACCTTTATGCCAGTTTCTCCGTGTGTTTCCACACATTAAATTCCAGATGACAGCACAATGGCATTTTTAAGACCAATTAAGTTTAAAGTGGATTATTTCCAGTGCCACTGTAGTTGGAAAATACTGAGGTCAGTCAGTTAGTCATACTTCATTAATAGAGTTGTTAAAAGTTCCTTATGTTTTGCTACGCAATCACCAGTGCTCCCACAGGCTGGTCTGCCGTCTAAGAGCAGGTTCAGTCAGAGTGGGCGTGGGCCCGAGTGCCTTGTGAGGGAGCTCCTCTGGTGGCGGAGTGCGGCATGACTGGCGGCTGGACTGCCGGCTTTTTTTCAGCGATCATGTTTTTAACCAGTATTAATATGAATATTAATCCATATACAAGTTGCACCGGACTATAAGGCCCACTACAGGTTTATAAGAAAATTTTAGGTGTGCCTTATAGTCCGGAAAATACTGTACTTATATTTCTATTAGACCTGTGGTCCTGTTTTACGTTATTGTGTTTACGCACTTTTTGTTTTACTAATTTGCATGGTTCTTGCATTTTTGGCATTGAGGACAGTGATATCCTCTTGGTTGGGCAGTTTTGTCCCTTAAGTATCTACAATGTGTTGTTTGTATTGTCTTGTATGTTTTAAAACGTTAATGCTGATTAAGTGCACCTTGCCCAAGACAAATTTCCCCGTGTGGGATAATAAAGTATATCCTATCTTATTGATTGAAAAGAAAAAGAAAAAAAACAACTATCATATCTTTATTTCTAAAACTTTTTTGAAATGACTGCCAGGCTTTAAGATTTTGATAAAACTAATATATAATTTCACTCTTTTTTTCTTTTTACTTAAAGTTATGTTATTAATAAAAACATTAAATTTAACAGTTTTAGTTCTCATATTGTACTATTGGCAAAACTCAATCCTTGCGTACGGTTCTACCATATATTCTGTTATTATGTTTGGGATACATAAAAGTCATGTTGGGATGCACAATTTTTTCTTGAAGAGCATCCCAGGTATGCACTACTTTCTTGAGGTAAAATGAACTCTGTTCAATGTCAACAAATCTATTATTAGTAGTAGTGAAGAACATCCGGTTTTTACCTTGGCTCCCTCCAGTTCATGAGGAGCTTTCTGAAGTGCATTGTTCAACCCTTCCTCTGTTGTGAATCCAATAAAGCAGAAGCCTTTGTGGAAGCCTGTTTCTTTATCCTGGTGTAACACAAAGAACTTCATTACTGTATGGACTAAACAACCAATCATTGGGTAGCCCAGAAAACAGGTGTTTTCTGTTTACGATCATTTAATCTTTGTAATAGAGTGACAACTTACGAATGGCAGATTACACTTGTTGACTGGTCCAAACTGTCAAAAGTACTCCTTCAGCTCTCCTGAAGACCAAACAGGAAACCTTTTAGACGTTACATTTTGAAGTTCAGTGTAACCCACACTGAGCTCCTCACTCCTACCTGAACACGTGACCCTGGACCCCTGCTTCAATTAGTGCCAATAAACTCCGACTTAACATCTGATGACTGCTTTGTGTTTTCCCCGTTTATGATGATTTACGCTGTGCATAACAACTCTCTTAGATCAAGCAATAAACATTTTAAAAGCTGAGCTGGACCTTTTCGCGTGTGTGAACTGGTGGCCACACCGGGTGACATTTGAGTCTACAAAGCTTTAATTACGAGCACATAACTGTATCATTGTGTAGAAATCATGAGACAAAATGTTAAACTAACTGTTCGCAACAGTCCATGGTATCCTCGAAACGAAAAGCTCCAGCCCTTTTCTCCCTAATGCCGCCATGATTCACCCAACGTCTTCGCCGCTGACCTATAACGGAACTGACGTCAGAAGAGAGGAAACGCTATATGGAAGAATTACAGCTAAACTAATCTTCACGTCAATTGTTTAAACTTACAATACCTTAATTTATTTTCATTAAGTAGATTATGATTTTTCTACGATTATAAAGAAATAACTAATAACAATAATTCTAATAAAAATAACGGGTTGAACTCGAGTTGAAAGGTCGATGACGTCATAGCCAGAATGGCAGCCTCCTTAGCGGAGAGTGGGGAAGATGCCTTCAGAAAAATATTCAAGTTTTACAAAAGAAGAAACCCCCCGCCAGATTTTAGCAATGTCCTCGACTTCTCTAATGGTCTACCGAGTGGAAAGGTGAGAGAAATACAAAGAATAATAATACAAGGAACACGTGGGGAGAATGAATGGTAACGAAATCGGAAATCACATACAAACAACCACAAACACAAGACACCTAGATGATTTTGCCAGTGATGGAAAAATACACAATTTATCAAATGATCATGATCTGTGAGTTTGTTATGCGTACAGCGTCCGACATGTCAGCAGCTTTTATTATTAAAATGATGTAGTTAATGATCAATGCAGTTAGCATCCAGCAGCAATGACTTGACATCTGACACGGCTCTGGATATGATGCTCAGTGTTTTCTTACTCGAACCCCTCCAGCCAAGCTGAGAGCAGAGAAGGAAGCAATGCAGCGAGACGATGACATAGCCGAGCTGACAGAGTCACCGAACCTAAGGCCACTGTGTGTGTCTCCATTCATGGACGCACTTCAAGCATTAAAAACAATTTTATTTGTTGAACAAAGTACGTCAGACGGGTGCATCAGTTAACAACCTTCATGCAGCATGTTTTTGTGAATTATTTTTCTTTTGATATAGACTGTATAAATGGATAAATACAGAGGGTTGTGTCAGAAAGGGCATCCGATGTAGAACTTTTGCCAAATCAAACATGAATGAAATGAAATCTATGACTTGTATATCGGATTGGTCGAAGCCCAGGTTAACAATGACCGCCATCAGTGCTGTTCACCTACAGGGCATCGGTGGAAATTGGAATACTGATCGTCAAAAAAGGAGAGGAGGAAAGAGTGTTCGTAGGAAGAGAGAGAAAAGGATTGCCAAGGGTATAGGACTGAGAGTAGGGACGTTGAATGTTGGAACTATGACAGGAAAAGGTAGGGAGTTGGTTGACATGATGCAGAGGATGGGGGTAGACATACTTGTGTTTCCAGGCGACCAGGTGGAAAGGTAGTACGGTTAGAAGTTTAGGAGCAGAGTTCAAGTTGTTCTATCATGGTGTAGATAGGAAAAGAAATAGAGTAAGAGTTATCTTGAAGGAGGAGTTTGTTAGGAATGTCCTGGAGTTAAAAAGAGCAGGGCTTTGAACCAGAATGTTTTGCCAATCAGTTCGTTCTGAACAGAAATGGAATTACAAATTTTTTCAGTTTTGCGTTCCACCCATAAACTGACGTTCCTGAATTGGTTAGAACAAAAAATAAAGTTCCTGAACCGGTTAATAAAGTTCCTTGTAAATATACATATATAGGTGCCGTATTTTGTGCACCATAAGACGCGCTTAAAAGCCTTAAAATTTCTCAAAAATCAATGCTCCGCCTTTTAACATTAAGTGTCTTATGTGTACACTGAGTTCCAAAATCTGTAAAAATGTGTGATTTTAGTCAGCAATCCGCCAGCTCGGCCATTGTCCGCCGACATAGGACGTATTACGTCACTACGTACGCCGGCAGCAATGGACCAATTAGAGAACATGACGCGAGGCTATGTCCGGCACACCTCCGGTAGGTACCGGTATAGGGTATATCCCGATACTGTACCACAGGTATGCTGTTAACCACGTTTGTTTGGCTAAAGACCCCCGAAAATGACGTCAGCGAAGAGACAAGCTCATGACACAACATGTAAACTCCAGGCTATCAGTTCCGGTTGTTCCGGTTCACGTAAAGAGACTGGGGGGCTTTTTCCATGCTTCGCTATCTCTCTTGATCTGTGACTCCTTGCACGCCCACACCACCGCTTCTGTCAAAAACCACGTCAAGCGGCTGAATTCGGAGCTTGTCTTCATCCTGGAGGATTAACGAAAGAGCTCCAACCGCTGGACATCGGTGTAAACAGAGCCTTTAAAGTTAAGCTGCGTGCGTCGTGGAGCGATGGATGAGAGACGTGAACGCACGTTCACCAGGACTGGAGGCAGGGCCGAGCGAGTTACACCCCCACAATATGTGGTGGATTGTGGATCCTGGACTAACGTGTCTGCTTCGACTTTTGTCCCATGTTTCGCCAAAGCAGGCATCATTACCGGACAGACAACCGGAAAAGCGATAGTGAAATTGCCGAGCTATACAGACCAAAGATGAGGACTTCGAAGGATTTAGCACAGATTTATCAAAAAAGAAAGAAATAATAACATATTTTTAAAAAAATGTCGGTGTATTTTTTTAAATTTAAATACGTAGTACAACACAGTTCAATCACAGTCAGCTTTTTGTTTCCATTAGCTAGCACGTACTGAACAATAATGTGCGCCGTGTGTCCGGTGAAAGTACAGAAATAAACTCCGTTATTTAGACTGCGCCTCTTTATACAATGAGCCAAATGGTGCGCAAAATACGGTAACTTAAGGACTTTTAAATTGGCAACTAAAGCAATTAGTTTATATAATGTAGACTATAATTATAGATATATCCCTACCCTACAGTAAAAACTACCACTGCACTACACCACTGCTTTATAACAGTTATATCACTGTAGTTAAGGCTTATGCCTCCTACTTAGACACTACGTGAAATAAGACAAGAATAATTTCCACCATGTCATTTATTGCTGAACAACAGATCTTCATTGTACTTCTCCCAAAGCTCAGTATTGCTACAAAACACTGGCAGTACGGGAACACACTGCACTGAAAATGACTGCAGCCAGTGAGTTAATGTCTAAATCATACATTTTTAAGATTGCCATACTGCAGTGTTTACCTGTTATGAATAAATTGTGACTGGGAGACTGCCCTTTTCCTAACTGCTGCTGATAGCCGCTACTTCTCTCCGCTCTCATCCCACGTCCAATAAAGGACAGGAAGTGAAACATGAGGTCAAATATTTTTTTCAAGAACGAAAAAAAAACCTGGTATTAACCGGTTTACAATAATTTTCTGTTCCGATTCTATTCCAGAACATTAAAAAATATAAAGTTTTCGGTTTCATTTTCATTCCTGCCAAAATATCAAAAGTTTACGGTTTTCATTTTCTTTCCATGACCCGGTTCAAAGCCCTGAAAAAGAGTGTCAGATAGAGTGATGAGTCTGAAGCTAAAAATCGAAGATGTTCGAAGATGTTCAATGTTGTTAGTGTGTATGCTCCACAGGTAGGATGTGAGCTGTAGGAGAAGGAGAAATTCTGGTTGGACTTTGATGCAGTGATGCAGAGCATACCTAGAAGTGAGAGAGTTGTCATTAGTGCAGACTTCAATGTTAGTGCAAGAAACAGAGGTGATGAGGAGGTGATGGGCAGGTTTGGCATTCAGGAGATGAATGCAGAAGGACAGATGGTGGTTGACTTTGCAAAAAGGATGGAAATGGTTATAATACTTTCTTCCAGAAGATACAGGAACATAGGTTGACCGATGAGAGTGGAGGTAGGGGCACACAGGTAGACTACATCTTTTATATTTGGTGTAATCTGAAGGATATCAGTGATCGCAAAGTAGGGGTAGGCAAGTCCAGCCCAACAGCATAGGATGGTTGTGTGTAGGATGACTCTAGTGGTGAGGAAGATTAAGAGGGCAAAAGCAGAGCAGAGGACAAAATGGTGGAAACCCCTTCTTGTTCGCTATGGTGATAGACAGGCTGACAGACGAGGTTGACAGGAATCTCCATGGACTATGATGTTTATGGATTTTAAATACTTAGTGTCAACAGTGGAAAAGAGGTGAAGAAACGTGTACAAGCAGGATGGAATGGGTGTAGAAAAGTGTCAGGTGTGATACAAGAGTTTCAGCTAAAATGAAAGGAAAGGTGTACTGTGGTGAAACCAGCGATGTTCTTTGGCCTAAAGACAGTGTCACTGAGGAAATGCAGGAGACAGAGTTGCAGGTAGCAGAGATGAAGATGTGGAAGTTCTCTTCGGGAGTGACCAGGATGAATAGGATCAGGAATGAGTACATCAGAGGGATAGCACATGTTAGAGGTTTTGGAGATTAAGTCAGAGAGCCCAGACTGAGATGCAGAGGAGAGATAGTGAATATATTGGTAGAAGGATGCTGAGTTTTAAACTGCCAGGCAGGAGGCCTGGAGGAAGACCAAAGAGGAGGTTTATGGATGTAGTGAAAGAGGACATGAAGGTAGATGGTGTGAGAGAAGAGGATGCAGAAGATAGGGTCAAATGGAGGCAACTGATTTGCTGTGGCGACCCCTGAAGGTAAAAGCCGAAAGGAGAAGAAAATTTTTCTTTTGCTATAGATTAAAGAGATTCCAATGCTGGGCTTGATGGAGAAAACGATGTGCATAGACTGAATATTTATATCAAGGCTTTTAACAGAACTAACTTTCTCTCTCTCTCTCTCTCTCTGTGTGTGTTTGTGTGCCGATAGATGGTTCCAATGAAACTGGACTTTGCTGCAGTTAATGATGCACAGGCTGCGACGGTTGGGCTACAGCCCGTGAGAGACTGGAGAGCCTTTGGGCTGCAGGGCTACCCAGGTACATGAGACGCCGAAAGGACTTTATATGGAGAGAAAAACCTGACGTGACCATAATACAAATAGATGACAAAAGAAATGAACACATTATTGAGTGTCATGGAGATGCTTTTCCATCAGGCCAAAGAATATAATAATGAGCATTTTCAGTGAGTTTTCAGCACAGGCAGTTCATTTCTCCTATTTCTCTAAGTTTTTCTTTTTGGTTGTCATTTCAGTAAACCTTATTTATGTCGCTATAGATTATTTCTATTTCCCTATCACAGAGTTCTAGTGAGGCGATCTCTTTACTAATTGATCAATTGAATGAGTGATTGCTGCTGTTTAGGATTCATCTTCATCTCCAACCCATTCGTGCTGGGCTCCCAAGCGTTTTGGGTCAGACAATGCCTGAAGACCTACCCCCAAAAGCCAAATGTCTGCAACCTGGACATGCACATGTCTCCATATGACACTCAGGACATCTGGGGCAAGAGCGCACATGACCTCAGGTATGCTAGTCATTACAATGACCGACTCCTAAGCTGTGGTTTCATGCTTAAAGCATTTTAGTGAAGCTGGAATAATGGTTATCAGAGAGCATACCTGTGTTAAGCATGCAATTATGCCTGTGATTAGCACGAAGGAAGATCACCCTCCACAAGTGCATATTTTGCAGGATATTGTCTGGATCACCACAGTTGTACTCAAAGGAATGAAAAGTACAGTTCCTCCAACCTATATGCAAAAATCAAACAAAACAAAACACGTGAATCACAGGGATTAATGGACAAATTGTGTTTCACATAAAAAGAGTTTCCAACAGACTCAACAGCTCACAAATAAATGAGCAGATTTTTTTAATGGGAATTGTCATGGACAACAGATGAAGTTTTTTTAACCTGGTCTTTGCTTCAGATGGTATCAACTAAGTAAGCGGCCCTTCAGATGATCTTTGACTGAGGTTTGAATGGTCAAAATTAAGATGTGTCCCATTGTGATCCAATTTCTTTGAATGTGTACTCATAGCACTTCTGAACGGTGCAACAAGCTTTAAACAGATTTTAATACACAAATACTGTAATTTGCACATTACAAAGAAGTTATGAGGCTATATTCAAAGGGAACTCATTACTCGTGAGACTATCAGACTTTTTTACTGTGTATGAATCCTTTTCAAGTTACTAAATTTAGCTTCTTTAACTGTAGCTTCTGTAGCAGACATTAATCTGCTGCTCATTGTGCATTGTGGGTAATTTATCATTACATTTTATCAATAAAGAAGAATGTCTCTAATAAGAAATTTTTTTTTGTTCTACTATGATATTCCTTCAACCTGTCCATGGTAAATGTTAGAACAATTTCATACAAACTGACAGTCTATTGATTTTCAACAGATTGTCTCTGTGAAAATGATAAGAATTTGATCCCTTCACAGGTTACCGTCGTCTGGAAAAAGACGACCCAGCACTCTCCTAGAGCGGCTGCGCTGGGTCACGCTGGGCTACCATTATAACTGGGACACCAAGGCAAGCATCATACCTGACCATGTTACAGAACAATGGAAGCTCACATTGTGTAAGAAGGAGATTCAGACATGTGATCTTCTGAGGATGTGAATCCTCTAACCTAAGATTAAATGCTCTAATGTCAAACTATAAAGTGATCGCACCTCCCTACATTCAGACGTCTCAGCTAAGGGATTACCCGCCACCTGGAAGATAATTGATGGTTGGCTGTGAAGCTCTGGATATATTTTGTGGACTCAGATGCTTCATCAAACTTTCCATTGCAAAAGGGTTGACTAGAAAAAAACAAACACTGAAAGTCAGACTGTTGGTATGACAAATGATCGAATGATGGCTCAGTGGAACCAACAACCCTGGAGTGGGAGAACATTTTACAGGGAGGCCAGCTATAGAGCAGATTTAATAGATAGATATATACTTTATTAATCCCAGAGGAAATTGCACATATCCACTGCTCAGGCATCACATAACGAATAAATACTGGATAAACACCAGGAGAAAAAGAAATACTGACATCACAGGACATACCACAAGACATGCACTACACTAAACAGCCACCTCCCCCCCCGCTCCTGCTGAGAGTCATTGTACCTCCTGATGGCACTGGGCACGAAGGAGGACGTCAGGAGGCGGTGTGTGACAGCAGTCTGCCGCTGAAGGTGCTTCTCTGCTGGGAGAAAGTGGTGTGCAGGGGGTGGCTGGTGTTATTCATGATAGCCTTAACTTTAGACATGGTCCTTGTTGCATGTGTAGGTGCCGTAATGATGAGTCAGACCAGGCTGTGTTTAATTCAATGTATTAGAAGAAGCCGGTTAGGAACAGCAACAACACAAGCATGGCCAAACTTGGCCACAGGGTGGGGCCGTAGCCTAACTAGTACATCCTGTAACATCTCCCTTTAGTAAAGTGTCCATGCAATTCAATACTGCAACTCAACTTCCCCATTGACCAGAACAATTATTACTCATCACCAAAATCCAAAATTCAACAAATCAATGTCATTATTGCAATAGTGCACAGTGAACAACTCGGCAATAGCAAACAAAATATCGACCTTTTTTTTTTTTCCACAAACTTTACTGTCCTAGTGTATGAGTGCGCATAGTCCATCCATGTGTGTGTGTATGTGTGTGTGCGTACGTGTGCGCGTGTGTGTCTCAGTTCTCTTGGCCTAGAGGTAAAGTCTGTCTGGAGGCTTCAGCCTCCCGCTCCGGGAGAAGGCCCAGGCCTGTAACTCACGGCTCGGTGTGTTCCCCGTCTGCGAGGAAGAAGAAAGCAGCGACCTTGGTGCTGACGACCTCTCTAGTGCTCACCCTGCTCGCCGGCTGTTCCGTGGACACGTACATCTGAACTGATGGCTGGTGGGCGACTGCTTCTGCTGGCCGGAGATTGATCCTATTGCGCTGGTACGTTATCCCCTCCACGTCGACCAGATAGGACCGGAGGCCCAGCTGCTGCAGACACACTCCTCTCCTCCATCAGCCCGTCCTGTTTCCTGGAAGCGGCTTCATCCGTATGGGCTGGCCGACATTCAGCTCCAGCAGATCCCTGGCAGACCTGTCATACGTCAGCTTCGCTGCTTGATGTTTCACCCTCAAGCTTGTCTGTAATCCCTGTGATGACCCAAGGCGTCATTAGCTGGTCAGCCATAGGGAGAAGGGTTCGCAGTCTACGTGACATGAGGCGCTGTGCTGGGCTGCTCTGCATGCCCTCAGTGGGCGCATTCCTCCAGTGCAAAATGGCTTTCCAAGGGTCCTCCTTGGCACGGTCTGCACTCCTGCAGAGACTCTTCACAATCTTTACAGCCGACTCCGTCTTGCCATTGGCCTTCGGATGCCTTGGGGAGGACATGACATGCTCGAAACCCCACTCCCTTGAAAATGCTCGGAACTCATCACCGGAAAACTGTCCGGCACCATCGGAAATAGCCCTGTCAGGGACCCCATGACGGGCAAACTGCGCCTTGCACCGGCGAATGGTGGTGTCCACTGACAGGTCAGGGAGACGATCGATCTCCCAGAAGTCCGAGTAGTAGTCGACGATGAGCAGGAAGTCCTGCGCCGCATAACTGTAGAGGTCCATGCTAACCAGCTGCCATGGGCGGGTGGGGAGTGAGTGTGACATCATGGTCTCTTTCTGCTGCTCGTGTGCGTATTCATTGCACACAGAGTACTGCTGCACAGTCTTTGACCTCTGCCTGCATACCTGGCCAGTATAGAGTGTCGCGGGCCCCACGTGGTTGTAGTGGATTCGACGCAGCATTTCAGGACGCATAGCTCTGGGGATGATTATTCGCTGGCTCCTGAAGAGCACTCCATCTTGTACACTTATCTCATCCCTGATGCCCCAGTAGTCCCTAATGGCCACAGGGGTCTCCTCTTTGTGTTCAGGCCATCCCTCCAGCATGACTGACTTGAGCGTCTGGAGACACACATCCTCCTCTGCGTGCTTCCGGATCTGTGCCAGACGTTGACTGCTGACGTTCACCGCTCTGATCTTGTCGGGGTCAGCCTTGAGGCCCTCTGCCGATAGTATGTGGCCATGGAAGCGGACCTCCTTCGCTCTAAATTGCAGCTTTTTAAGGCCCAGCCTCAGCTTCACTTCTCTGCACCGATCCATCAGAACGATGAGGTTTGTGTCATGGTCACGGTTGGCCTCATCCTCCGTGTCCCCACAGCCAACTATGAGGATGTCATCGGCTATGGGCTCAATCCCCTTCAGGCCCGCCAGCAGTTCATGTTACTTTCTTTGGTACAGATCCAGAGCAACCGACACGCCAAATGGGAGCTTCAGCCAACGTCTTCTACCCCATGGTGTCCAGAATGTTGTCATCAGGCTGCTCTACTCATCCAAGCGGCATTGCAGAAACGCATCACGTGCGTCCACCAGGGTGAATATGCGCGCTTTGGGTAGCTTGTACAGGATGTCATCCAAGGTGGGCATAATGTAATGGGACCGTTTCAGAGCTCGGTTGAGAGGCTTCGGGTCGATGCAGAGTCTCAATTTGTCTGGTGTTTTTACTATCACTAGATTGCTGATCCAGTCCGAGGGACGAGTCACTGTAGTTAAGTGCCTTTCCTGTTCATAGCGATCAAGCTGTGCTTTAACGGCTGCCTTGAGGGCCACGGGAACATTCCTGGGAGCACACTGCACGGGCGCCACAGTGCTGTCCAGCTCAAAGTGAACGTCACTGGGCAGGGACTCAACGGGACTGGTGAACACATCGTAGTAAGTGCTGACAAGACGCTCCCTGGTCAGGTCTCCCCCCCTGCAGTGATCCACCTTGTGCAAGTCCTTGGGAATGGTGAAGCATATGAGACCAAGTCTCTCACATGTCTCTCCCGAAAGCAGGGGTCTTTGGTCAGTGTGCACAATTTCAAAGTCCAGCCTGTGCGTCTGGCCCCTAATAACACATTGCGTGCTGTATACACCCAATGATCTCATCCACTCACTGTTGTAGAGTTTCATTCTGGTGAGACTCTTCTGAAGGGGCGTTGTAGGAGCTAGTCTCATCTTGTCTTTGATGCTCATTACATTGCAGGTGGCTCCGGAGTCAAGCAGGCACCTCTTTATTCCTTTTTACAGTGTAAGGTTGACAAACCATTTCTTCCCTTGAGTGTTTACAGACCCCACGCTCTCCGCTGCATACACGTTTCTCTCATCTTGGTCGCTGCCCACTTGTTCCTCAGGCAGTGGGCCGTCCACCGTGTTCAACTGTGGAGAGTTTCGCGAAATGATTAGCAGTGCCACATGAGCGGCATGATTTGCCAAATGCAGGGCATAGGTCTCGCCCCCGTTTGTGCTATGTGCCACAGTACTTGTGCTCACCGGTGTCTCTCATGCCCTGCTGCTGTGCAGATGCGTTGGTGGGCTCGGATGGCCTGCTGGCAGATCTCCGTCCATAGCGCTGTCCTTGTGTGGCATTAATACTGTCCCCCAGCCCGGAGCTGCCCAGCGACATGGCTTTTAAGTTGCTGTCCATGACCTCGGATGCACAGCAGATCCTGATAGCCTCATTCAATTTAAGGTCCCTTTCCCTCAGTAAGCGACGTCTCGCACCCTCATCAGTTATCCCGAGAACAAGTTTGTCCCTTATGAGTTCATCCTTCATAGCTCCATATTCACAAGAGGCAGCGTTTTCTCTCAGCCTTGGTAACAAATGAGTCAATAAGCTCTTCATTCTCTTGTTTAAGTTTTCCAAAAACATATCTCTCGAAAATCACATTCTTCACAGGTGCAAAGTCTGTCTCCAGTGCTTATCTGTATAGCACCGACATCTTTCTGCTGGTCCGCCGTGAGCCCCAGGTTATGTGTGTAGACATGACGGCACTTGTTGCCCATCAGCCTCCTTAGTGCTGCAGCCTGCACCGGCTTGTTTTTCTCACTGAGCCCGTTCGCCAGTAGATAATCTTCAAATTCTGCCCGAAAGCTCACGCAGTTGCTGTGAACGTCCCCCGTCATCTTCATGGGCTCCGGTGCTGGTATGTTGGATGGCATCCTTTCAGCGCAACGCTAATGCTAACAGGCTAACTAAATTTATAATCCTCACCAAAACAAATAAACGTACGCCGTTTTAGCGTCGGACGGTGCCAAGTTAACTTCTTTGGGTTCAGCATAGGCTTCTGACACCATGTTGCATGTGTAGGTGCTGTAATGATGAGTCAGACCAGGCTGTGTTTAATTCAATGTATTAGAAGAAGCCGGTTAGGAACAGCAATAACACAAGCATGGCCAAACTTCAATGTGTATCCCAGAGTCCAGCAAGTACTTCCGTTGGCCACAGGGTGGGGCCGTAGCCTAACTAGTCCATCCTGTAACAGTCCTGCTCTCCAGACTTGTCTCCACAGAGTCCAGGCTCAGACCGACCACTGAGCCCGCTCTGTGGATGAGTCTATTAAGACGGTCCATATCTCTTTTCCTGGCCCCGCCACCCCAACACACAATGGCGTATGACAGCACACAGACTACGGACTGATAGAATATGGGAAGGAGCTTAGGACAGATGTTGAAGGAGGCCAGCCTCCTCAGGAAGTACATCCTGCTCTGCCCCTTCTTGTACACACAGTCTGAGTTGAGTGACCAGCCCAGTCTGCTGTGTAGCTGCAGTCCCAGGTACTTATAGTTTCCTACAACCTCCACCTCACTGCCATCGATGATCACTGGCTGTGAAGAGGGAGGTGCCCGCCGGAAATCCAGCACCATCTCCTTCGTCTTGGAGACGTTGAGCTGGAGCTGGTTCTGTTGGCACCATTCCACGAAGTCAGACACCAATACCCTGTATATCACCCTGTATATCACCAATACCCTGTATATCACCAATACCCCCTCATCACCCTCCCGGATACATGCCACAATCGCAGTGTCATCGGAGTACTTATGTATGTGGCATGTATCTGAGTTGTGCTTGAAGTCAGATGTGTAGAGGGTGAAGAGAATGGGGGAGAGCACGGTCTCCTGTGGGACAAACAGTCCCCCATACGGATGTACTGGGGTCTGTCTGTTAGGTAGTCTGTGATCCAGCTCGCGAGGTAGGGGTCCACAGCCATGGAGGTCAGTTTATCCTGCAGGAGCCGGGGCTGGATGGTGTTGAAGGCGCTCGAAAAGTCAAAGAAGAGCACCTGCTGGAGTATTTGTACTAATGCAAATAACGTATGAAAAACATGATACAGTGTGCCCTCGGGCATTCGCACATCAATGCTCTAGACTTCACCTCAACGCGGTTTATTGGTAGGCAGTCACGTGATACCGTATGCGCATTCTATTGGCTGACGGCATCCAGAAGTGCGCTCTATTCTGAGAGTCTCTGACTGACTGTATGTGAGACACAAAAGTGCTTTAAACAGTTTATAAGAGTGTGGGAAAAGGTAATACAGATAGAAGGTGGTTTAGTATTGGTATTGGGAGGGTTCAGAAACGTATGAAATTACCATAAATAATAAGATAAATTGTTTGTCACTCTATCGCTGACATTGTTAATCGCGTGTGGTTCCTTTAACACATTATCTGCGAGGAACAAGGGTACACTGGTATACAGTAAATGGTCTTGGCCTTGAACAGGCAGCAAAGCATACATATGCAAGATTTTGTAAAAACTGTCTTACAACTGCATTTATTTAATTAAATTATATAGCTCAAACAAATTAGGTGGCCCGGATTACAAACCTGGGCTGTAGTTTTCCCATGCCTGCAATAAGATCTCTAATGGCACAAGCATGCTTACCTACTTAAACAAAGGGAGGTGAGACCCTGGAAAAAACTTTAAAAATGGGGAGAAGGCCTCAAAGAAGAAAAGGAATCCAAAAACAGGGTACGGGTAACTCCAATCGTAATTAACTCAAAATTTTGACAAAACATGACTAAGGTTGACGCTTGTGGAGTTACAAGTGCTGCTCCGCTCCTCTTCAGGCTTTATATTTGTTCATCATCCGAGCCAACTGTCATGGATGCTGCATTCCTGCATCCACACTCAAGCAAAGGCCATCAGCGACACAGATTAGAGACTATGCTTTTACTTTGAAAGACACGAAAGTGTTGATATCTGTTGGTATTTTTTTCTTTTTCGAAGGGATATAAACATGTGAGCAATTGACTAATCACATCAAATAATTTCCTGCCCCAAATAGGACTGTTGTTGATTCCTTCACAGACTTACTCTGCTGACCATCACACGCCGTTCCCAGCTGACCTTCACCAGCTGTCCCTCCATGTAACGGCCGCCTGTGGATTCCGAGGCTTCAGTGCAGAAGCTGGCATCCTCAACTACTACAGACCGGATTCATCTCTGGGAATCCATGTGGATAAATCTGAACTGGATCACAGCCGTCCACTACTGTCATTCAGGTGATAGAGGAATGGAGTGGTACTTCAACATGAAATATTACACCCCTCCCCATGCGCATAGAGTATTTAGTTGGTGTCATATAACCAATTTTGAGTTCTCAAAGCCCCACTTGGAAAGGCTGTGATATTTTCCCCAAATCAAGATGATCCATAAACCTGAGCGGTTTAATGTAGGAACTCTTTTTTTCTACTTAACTGCACCTGCTGGACAAAATTCTAAAATGTGGCAGCTCTCATTATTTGTATGTTTTAAATATGGAATGCACCAGAAAATCAGTCATCCAAAACGGCAATCTCCAACCTTTTTTGCACCACAGATTGATTTCATCCAAGACAACATTTTCACAGACCGGCCTTCATTTGCTCAATAATCGTTAATGACGCCAGGATAGCTGTATTCTACTAATAAATCATCCACAGTGGTTTTATGTAAAATGCAGACATCAATAGACAATACACAACCTTTTTTTCATAGATTGATAATCAACATCTCTGTAAACGAAATAATTGTAAGAAGTAATTAGATTAAAAACTCGATTCAAGTGACTCCACTGATGTTTATTTTGAAATACAGTGACTCACAATCAGTGCATTCAACATAGGGGAAATACTGATAATTTCTCATAAAAAGGCGAATAAGTCAATCAAATAATAATAATTACAATAATGAGAATTAGTGGTTGGGGACCACTAATTTAGGGGGTAATGGGAGACAATGACACCTCAAGTGTGTTCCGGACGTCTGGTTTACTGTGCAGTTTGGTTTTCTTTACGGTCACTGCAGAAAAACCCGCTTCACAAAGACAGGAGGTTGAAAATGGAAGTGGCGTTTTCGATACTTATTGGGCGATATCTGCCTTGACTTTAATCAAGAACACTGGCGCAGTTGTGGGTGCTTAATTTAGACATAACGGCTGGTAACCTGTCATGTGACCGAGGCTTGTAAAGCGGGACAGACGCATGCATTCGTCTGCCTCATTCCGCACAAAAGTCACTTTTCAAAGTAAAACATCTTTTGACGGATAATTAATAAAAAAAACAAAGTCAAACGTTCCGTTTCGCCTAGTACCTAATGCCCACATCCCGGTACTGGGTCGCAACCTGGTGGTTGTGGACCACTGACATAGATGTAACAGAATAGGGTAATTTAAAAAAAAAAAAACATCTTTCAAACAACAAAATAAATAACACTGAAGTAATGTAAGTTATTTATTCTTTCTGTGCGGCCCAATACCAAATAACCCACGCACCGGTACTGGTCCGTGGCCCAGGGATTGGGGATCCCTGATCCAAAACATCTGCTTTTCCTGTCTGTCTGAGTTCAGCTCTAGAGTGACAAACATTACCCTCAGCAGGTTGGATTAGGATGAGGGCTGAATCAAGCTATAAGTGAATGACATTAAAATCATCCCATCAGTGTCTTCAAAACAATAACCAAAGGGGTGATTATTTTAGTACCACTAAACAAGGTTGCGCAGTCTATAGCGCTGAGACTCAGCAATTAAACTGAACAAAACATTTAACTTTCTGTTAAATGTAAATTTCTGAAAACAATTGTAATTTATGGTGATGTATAAACTAGGACACCCCCACCTGTATTTATACTTGCCCAGCTGACTGTCAGACTAAGTTCACCAACAGCCGACTGCAAGGTACTGATAGAACTTTCCAGAAACCGTTAAACATCCACATAGCCCCCCCCCCCCCCAGCAGGCTCTTGCTGCTGTTGATGTCAAAATGACGCCCAAAAAATCAGAGACTGAACACGTTGTGCTATCATGGGTGGTGTGTAAAGGTTAGGGTAGCACTGTTGCCTGAACAATGTTTTTTTTTGTTTGACCTCTCTGTCGTATCTTTTAGTTTTGGACAGTCAGCCATCTTTCTCCTTGGAGGCATCTGTAGACAGGACCCCCCCACAGCTATGTATATGCACAGCGGGGATATGATGGTGATGTCAGGGCAGAGCCGCCTCCTTTACCACGCTGTCCCACGCATCCTTCCAGCACCGCAGGGTCACACGTCTTCAGACATGGACAGCTGCAGCCTGGCCTTGTCTCGACGTGATAGCTCCGTGGTGGAGCCGGTGTCCCAGGACGACTGGGAGGTGTGCTTCAGGTACATCCAGAGCTCCAGAGTGAATGTGACTGTCAGACAGGTGCTGGGACCTGGCCAAACATTTCCACCTTCCTCTCATCAAAGGACTGGTGCTGACCGGTCAGGGGGGTACCGTGACGAAGCAGAAGATGGAGAGATTGGGAAAAGGAAGAGAAGTGGTAGTGACCCTGATTCTGTAGAGACGCAATGAAGCAGACCAGCTGCTGCAACTCTGAGACCAGAGTCCTGCTTTGGAATACAGTTGTATTGCTTATCACATTTTTAAAAAGCCAAAGCTAGAGTTGTGCTCTTCCATTCATCACATTGATCATTCTTAAGGCTCTACTGTAATAACAGGAGAAATAATAAAGAGGCCATTTACTGAAAGAGACCATAGAGGAAGTTTATGTGAGTGAAAGAGGACATGGAGGTGGTTGGTGTGAGAGAAGAAGATGCAGAAGAGAGGGTAAGATGGAGGCAACTGATTCGCTATTGGCGACCCGTGAAGGGAAAGCCGAAAGGAAAAGAAGAAAATGATTTACTGACAGAGGTGCTAATTTAATTTTTATTGTTCAGTGTTTTATTTTGTATTAAGTGTATTTTTTGGACATGTTAATATAACAGACTTCACACCTTCATCACATTTACAACATCAACAACAACATCCGAAAAAATATACTGAAGGGTAGAAACCAATAGGCTAGTGAAACTCCCGTCCCCCAGAATCAACAAACATCTCTTGTTCAGTGTAACAAGTAAGCGAGAGGATGTTTTTTATTTTTGTTGGAAAGACATTAATAGGTGTATTTTTTGTAATATGGGACTTATAAAATAGCTAGTACTATAAAGCAGAGGTCAACAACTGGTCTGTGGGTCAAATGGTACCAGGCCACCCAGAGAATCCAGAATGTACATTGTTTCTGTTTTATTTATTTAATTCAAAAAACTTAATTTTTCTCCAAGGGGCAATTGAAGTTATATAAAGCAGCAGTATTGGTGCAAAAGAAAACATGTTATCAGTGCTCTACGCGCTGGCCGGTCAACCACAAGAGCAGTGACTCTGATCTGATTCTGAACGCTGGAAAATTACCAGATTCTCTCCTCCACATCTATGAATCCAGTGTGAGGTTGTCTGGTCCTAGAAATGTGGCAATTGTAGAGAAATTTTCATATTCGTTTTTGAAAGTGTGACCTCATGTGAAAAAGGTCACAGGGAATCGTTTTTCATACTGATTTGAGCCACCGTCATAATCAATCCTACGTTAGATACCAGTAAATTAAAAGTTGCTCACATTGATATTTCATCACTAGTACATTTCTGCTCTTGGGTTGGTTTGTTAGCAAGATTATACAAAACACAACTGTAGGCACTGATTGATAGATGGACTGTAGGACTGACATTAAACGTTAAGGATCTGGAATTATTCCACATGACTGCTGTTGACATGATTCCATATTAAGTTGAAATCAAGTTGAAAACTGATGTCCACGAAGTCATAAATAATTTATTCATAAAAGGAAAAACCTGTCCAAAGGCATTCACTCTTTTGAAACTGAATCCAAGAATACCACCAGACCACCAGTGTTGATATCTGGTTGCAGTTGGACTTGACACAATCTCCACTCATCAGCTATCCATCCATCATTTGATTAGTACATCACAAATTACTGGACCCGACAAAACAAAACAAAATATGCATAACCAATATCACCAGTGTCAGAAGCTATTTTCTTAATAATTTTTTGGAGATCAGTTTCTGACCTCACAAGATTTTTGGTCCCTTCTAATTTTGTGAAGCCACATTGGAGGCTTGATCTATTAATTTAGGTTCCACCACAGCATCCCAGTTGGGTTCCAGTCCTGACATTAACCCCCTTCTAAACTGACTTTATTCTCTTTTACACTGTAGCTGACTGAACGTAATCCTTCATTGGTTTGGTCTGAAATACTTGGGGCTGGGGACCGGAAGGTCGCCAGTTCAAGGCTCATGTGAACCAAAATCTTTGGAGAGTGAACTGGCAGTGGAGAGGTGCCAGTTCACATCCTGAGCACTACCAAGAAGCCCTTGAGAAGAAACCGTGCCCAGCAGGAACCATGAAAAAGCTGCCCGTCACAATACCTCTCACTAGAGATCTGCATGTTTACAGGCCCCTTGTGTGTGTTTCAGGGCCTGTACATATACACACGTGTGGAATATATATACTGTAGACTGTGAGTGGAAAAAATAATTTCCCTTCTTTTGTCTTGAGTGCTTTACAAACTGTATATCATGAAACTTTTTTTCCTTACAGAAGTTGAATACTGTTGGTATGGATGAGAGAAGGTGTAGTAGAATTTTGAAAAATAAAGGCATGTAGATAAATTACACACATTGCATATATAGCAGAAATTATTACCCATGGGAATACATATATATCATTAAAAGTAAAATATAACAGGTGCAAAACTGCATTATAGGGCGGCAGTGGCTCAGTGGTAAAGCGGGCGGTAGAGCGGGTCGTCCTATGATTTAAGATCGGCGGTTCGATTCCCGCTCCCGCCCCCCAAAGAAATACCCGGAGGTGAGCCGACAGTGGGAGGTGTCAGCTCACCTCCAGAGCACTGCCGAGGCACCCTTGAGCAAGGTGCCGCCCCCTTTACAAATTGCTCATTTGAGGCGCACCAAGAAGGAGCTGCCTGCCACTCTACCTCCCCTGCATGCCTACAGGCCCCCCTCTGTGTGTGTGTGATACAGGAGCCTGTACTCACAAATATACTGTATATGTATGCATGCGTTTGAATCAGTAGCTAGAGTGTGCGTTCTTAATTTCACTTCGGGGATCAAACCAGTGTATAAAATTAAATAAAAATAAAAATCATTGAATTACCTCATTAGGTGTCAGGTTCTTCCATGAAAAGTACTGAAGTAGCAGTTTAATGGTTCTATCTGAAGACATAGACTGAATCCATGCATTACAGTCAATGTAACACAAGTGACTAAATGTTTGTGATGCATGTGCTTATTCTGAATCAAATTATTCTGCTAGATCAGTCAATATTGATTGAAATTAATTTCTGCTATTTCATCACCACTACACTTTTGCTTTCAATCTAATTCAAAAGGCTTCTGCTCGTAAACAGAAGCCCCAGTGGCAGGTCTAGATGCAGAGTGTCCTGTGAGGTAGATGGTAAGAGGAAATTAATGAACTCAGGTTCTCACAGCTCCACTAATCCATTCAACCACCATTCTGGCAACGTCCCGTCCTGCATCCAGGATGAAGGCGTGGCGGAACCCTTGCTCACACAGCCTGAAATCTCCCTGTGGGAGGTCTTGTTTGATGTCATGATAATACTGAATAGGGCACCAGTGGTCTGTTGCACCGTAATAAAATAGAAGCTGAAAATAAAAAGCAAAACATTCAATAATGGTTTGAAGAAATGCATTGTATTATGTTTTGTAATTTATTTGATGAAAGATAAGACTCTTCTCACCTTTTCAAGATTTTTCTGAATGGTTCTGTTGTCTCTTTCTAGAACTTTCCTCATTTCTTGACCCCCCATATACATCGCATTGGCTATGAAAAAAACCCCCGAAAATTACTACGTTTTTTAGACATCCAAGAAAGACTAAATGACACACTAATTTGAAAGTGAAGTGAATTTACATCTAATGATCACATCCATGTCATTGTCTTTTGATTGGTCTATCACACACACTGACATGTGTTTCTAATCCTATAAATGGGTACTGACAAATGGTTATCATTTCACCACTGATTAGTATCTGAAAACAAAATGGAGAGTGAAAATGCATCATAATTGATAACTGTTCAGCTAAAACAGATACTGTTAGGAGTCATTTGTTTCCTAGGTAACATTCCAGTTTAGTCCAATAACATCCAACATGTTTTACTCCCGGCAATGAGCTGAGTTTACAGACTTTTTTTTTTTGCAAGGGTTCCTCAGACCATGCAGTGATGTCACAAAATATCTTGTCTGTCTGTAATGTAGCAATGTCATCACAGAATTTTGTCTATTTTTAATGCAGTGTCAAATGATCACGTAAATCCTGTATTGGTTTTCAGCCTTGTTATTCTGCACGGAGATGTCTTCAGATTTTATTAATCTTGTAGTGATATTATGACTTTACATCACATGTGTCAAACTCAAGGTCCGGGGGGCAAATGTGATTCGCCCCATCATTTTATGTGGTCCGCGAGAGCATAAACAGTCATTGTGTCTAAAAATAAACAGTATTTTCCGCACTATAAGGTGCACCTAAAAGCCTATGATTTTCTCATAAACCATGCGCTTTATAATCCGATGAGCCTTACATATGGATTAATATTAATAATATTAATATTGGTTGAAAAGAAGATTGCTGAAAAAAAGCTGGCAGTGTGGCCCACAGTCATGCCGCTTTGCGCCACCAGGGGGTACCCTCAGAAGCTACTGTGGCCAGAGTACGCCTACCTAACAACGGTTGGCGTGAACACCGGTGACTGGCTATGATAATCTAGCAAAACAGGGAATTTTCAACAATTCTGTTAATTAAGTTTGACTGACTGACTTATCTCAGTATTTCCCAAGTACTGTGGCGCCGGAAACAACCTACTTTAAACTTAATTGATCTAAAAAATGCCATTGTCGAGTGTCAGTGCTGTAGTCTGGTATTTAGTGACAGTCTATTCTATTAGTCTATGGAAACGGAGAAAATGGCATAAAGGTGAATGAAAGACTCTCAAAGCTGAACTTCCAGCCTTTTCTGAAATTTCAAGAGCAGAGTCACTGCTAGACAAAGGTACCTGGTGTGCTGCATTGATTTGCAAATGTAGTTGATACCTGAAACAACACGTTAGTTTGTGTGTGTGTGTGTGTGTGTGTGTGTGTGCGTGGGGGGGGGCATTTTAGGCTTGTGTATTCTCTCTGGCAGCGACGTGCTGTGAGATTCACGGCGGTGAGACACCGACGTTCAAGTCAGTTCTATGAGTAAAACAGAGCGTCACATTTGCCAGTGCGCCCTATACATGAAATAAACTGTAAAATGAAAAATTCATTAAAAGTGCGCCTAATAATTAGTCCAGTGCACCTTATGGTACAGAAAATACTGTAGGTTAAGAGTGTGCTTTGACCAAAAACTACATTTCCCACAATACAGTAATCAAGCCCATTATTGAAGCCCACAAAATGATTTATGTTATAGCAGAGCAATAAGCAAGCATATTTTTTCTGTGTAACAATAATGTTGGTAACTTGAATTCATTATAAATTCAGTTATTTAACATCAAGTAGTTTTTTTACATTACATTATTTCACATTACAATACAGCTCCATTTATTAGTAGTTACATCTGGCCCTTTGAGGACAGACATTATGCTGATGTGGCCCGCAATGAAAATGAATTTGACACCCCTGATCTACATGATGAATCTCAAGTCTTTCCACCTGTATGTTGACAAACATTTTTAAATTGTGAAATTTGTTCCTGGCACAGTCCAGCATCTTGGTAAAACCAAAATCAAGTTCTCTTGGGTGCTATTTTTATACGCTATCAACCTGTTGTGGTAAAGTTAACTGCTGGATATTCCATCAGACTATTTCTTTTTATGTATCATAATTTTTCCAATCTTCTGTTGCCAGGGTTCAAACTTCTTAAAAAAAGAATTCTTATTTTATGTTGAATTTGCACTATTTTCAGTAATGTGTGGGCTTTCAATAGTTTGTAATTCATTCCAGGCAATTTGTGTTTCTATTTGACACAGTGTCCCAACTTCCTTTTAGAAATGGGATTATATACAATGTGGATGTTGAAATGTTTGCAGGCATTGTTTACCTGGAGTGCAAACTCTCTGAAAACAGCTTTTCAATTTTTAATGTAACATTATATTGGCCGTATTGAAGTTCCCTTCTCCTGAAAGCCAACATAAAAATCACAAGATGATGGCTTAACTAACCTGCGACATCTCCACCGAGCAGGTCTAATGTAGGCTGGATTACAGTTTGGTCCAGAGACCGGATGCCACTGAACACACATTTGATCAGGCCAGCTTTGAATCCCTCAGGCAGCAACGAGAGTAGGAACACAGGCAGGTATGCCAAGTACCGCATGTGGCACAGCAGCGGCGTCAGCAGCTTCCCCTGAGGAGTCTGAGCCATACGCTCAATGGTGGGAAACAGCATGATGGCCTTCAACACCTAATAAAACACAAAGGTGACAAATTCTAGTGTGTCTTGACTTAACTGGACATGAATTGTAAATAAGAATAAAAATATGAAGTCTGTTCTAGCCAAAAGTTTTTTAAAAAATTGCTGATTTTTATTCATATGTTCCTCTAAAACTGTGGTTACCAAAATTTTTCCCCAACCCCAAAAATAATACTCACACACACAACCATGCACGCACGCACACTTCCCTCAAAGACAGATATTGTGGGCAACCTTGAGTTCCGGCCTCCTCTTCATCAGTTCCAGGATGATATAGCAACCAATGGAGTGTCCGACCAGGACTAGCATGGTCTCACTGGGGACATGGTTCCTGAGGAAGGCCAGCTTGTGTTCAATCTGCCCATTTAGGCCAAACACGTCACACTGTGCTGATGATGACACATCTGTAGAAAAATAATGTGGGTTAAAAATGACAAGGAAATCACCCAACCTTGGCTGCAGTACCTTTAACACTTGCACTGCTATCTTAAAATCTGGATGAATTTGTTTCATGTCTGTGTTTTATTGCTCATCTCCAATTTAAAAGTTTGTTATAAGTCATACATGTTAATCCACACCTCTGTGAAGTGAAAAATGGAAGACCAAGTGAATAGTTTGAAATGTGATACAGATATAATTTAGATACATTCCATAAACATGAGATTTTCAAGTAAAACTAAGGTCCACAGCGACCCCTAAATGTTTTGCTGTAGAGACTATTAGAATTTAAAACACTCAAATGTGGATGAGAAATAACAAATTTTATAAGCAAATAATTTACACAAATATTTTTAGAAGGAGGAAAAGAATCTGACCACTAGGGTAGAGCCGAGTCCCTGTTTCAGACAAGTACCAGTACGCATAAAGCATTTTTGAAAAGTACAAGCATGGTACGAGTAAATTTCGTCAAAACTCGTGCTTGTGCTGAAAGAAAATCCTCATAACCCGCGGTCCCATACCTTTTTTGCAACAAGGACCGGTTTCACCTAAGACAATATTTTCACAGACCGGCTTTCATTTGCTCGATAATTGTTAATTACGCCAGACAGCTGAAGTCTAATAATAAATCATCCGCAGTGGTTTTATGTAAAATGCAGATATCAAAAGACAATAAACAACCTTTTATTCATAAATTGATAATCAAAATCTCTGTAAACAAAATAATTGTAAGAAATAATTACTAGCGGGAACCCGTGGAAATTCCAAGATAAAACAATAATAAGACTACATACCAAACATATGCAAACAAATGTATTGGTATTATAAACCAAGCACACCCATCAGTTATCCCACAAGCAGACAGCGCATCCCGGTCTGACCCAGAACTGGCGTCAGCATCTTAGGCGAGGAACATGAATGAACGAATAAAATAAATGTATTAACTTTATGACTCATAAAGAAACAGATTAACAAATATCCGACTATTGAGCATGTTTATCAACGAGTCTTCGATGTGGAGCTGTTACACATCAGAAAATAGCTGGTTTTAACTCCGTCCATTCTGTGTATATGTAGAACTGGGTCACACACACTAACGTTACAGCGGTTTTCGTGGCAGAGACGTCCCCCGGATAGAAAAAAATTCGGTTACAGTGGTTACACGACAATGCATATCGGCATTTTCAAAAAACTTAACTGTGGCCGGCGTTTGTGTCCTGGATATCTGCCTCGTTGTGTGGACCAAAGGCATATTCGCAACAAAAAGTCTCACTGGCTGATGCCTTACACCATTCTGTTTGCGTAATTCCTTCAAGGCAGATGCGCCGTGATTGGTTGGGCAGGTAGTGGGTGGAGTTAAAACTTGACATGGTGAGGTTTTCAAATGAGCTTCTTCAAATATATAGGTGGGGAGATATTAAACACTCAAGTGAGTTCAATGTAGGAGAAATATTGATCATTTCCAATAAAAGGGTGAACAAGTCAACCAAATAATAATAATTACAATAATGAGAATTAGTGGCTGGGGACTGCTGATCTAAGGATAACGGGAGACAGTGACACCTGAAGTGTGTTCTGGAGGTCCAGTCTACTTCGCAGTTTGGTTTTCTTTACGGTCATTGCAGAAAATCCCGCTTCACAAAGACAGGAGGTTGGAAATGGAAGCAAGGGTGATATCAGTATAATCTGCTTTACCTTTAATCCAGAACACTGGTGCAGTTGTGGATGCTTAATTTATGGGTAACGGTTGGTAACCTGGCATGTGACTGAGACCTGTCAAGCTGGGCAGACGCATGCATTTGTCTGTGCATTATTCCACACAGATGCTACTTTTCAAAGTAAAACATCTTTAGATGCATACTTCGCATAGTCTTCCCATACGTCCATATGGGGGACTGCTTGTCTTCTATGGTGACCAGCAGCACGGGGGCGCCACAGGGGACCGTTCTATCCCCCATTCTCTTCACCCTCTACACATCAGACTTCAAGCACAACTCGGATACATGCCACATACAGAAGTACTCCGATGACACCGCGATAGTGGCATGTATCCGGGAGGGTGATGAGGGGGGGTACAGGGCATTGGTGGCTGACTTCGTGGAGTGGTGCCAACAGAACCAGCTCCAGCTCAACGTCTCCAAGACAAAGGAGATGGTGCTGGATTTCCGGCGGGCACCTCCCTCTCCACAGCCGGTGATCATCAATGGCAGTGAGGTGGAGGTGGTAGAAAACTATAAGTACCTGGGACTGCAGCTAGACAGCAGACTGGACTGGTCACTCAACTCCAACTGTGTGTACAAGAAGGGGCAAAGCAGGATGTACTTCCTAAGGAGGCTGGCCTCTTTCAACATCTGTCCTAAGCTCCTTTTCATGTTCTATCAGTCCGTAGTCTCCAGTGTGCTGTCATACGCCATTGTGTGTTGGGGTGGGGGGGCCAGGAAAAGAGATATGGACCGTCTGAACAGACTCATCCGCAGAGCGGGCTCAGTGGTCGGGCTGAGCCTGGACTCTGTGGATATGCTTCTGGAGAGCAGGACCATGTCTAAAATTAAGGCCATCATGAACAACACCAGGCACCCCCTACACACCACCTTCTCCCAGCAGAGAAGCACCTTCAGCGGCAGACTGCTGTCACACAGCGCCTCCACAGAGAGGCTGAGGTCCTCCTTCGTGCCCCGTGCCATCAGGGGGTACAATGACTCTCTCAGGAGGAGCGGGGGGGAGGTGGCGAGGTCAGCACGGGGTTGAAAATAGATTTAATTTAATTTAATTTAAATTTAATTTTATACTGTTGTATATATATAATTTATTTATTTATTTTTTATACTGTTTTATATTTTAATTCAATTTTATACTGTTTAGATTTTATTTTATACTGTTTATATTTTAATACTGTAATATTTTAATTTTTTTACTGTTTATATTTTAGTTATAGTTTAGTATATAAGTCCTGTTAATGCTGCATGTGCCTGTCTGTTAGTGTAATGTATGTCTTGTGGTATGTCCTGTGATGTCAGTGTTTCCTTTCTCCTGGTGTTTATCCAGTATTATTTGTTAAGTAATGCCTGAGCAGTGGATATATGCAATTTCCTCCGGGATTAATAAAGTATCTATCTATCTATCTATCTATCTATCTACTTAGTAGTTCATAATTTCCAATTGCATGTGATATATTCATTAATGCACTTCATGTTCTGAGTTCATAAGAAGCTTTTTCTGTAAATAGTTCTTACTTTTGTGATCAAAAACATTGTAATTTAAAGGTTCATGAACCCTTCCCATACTGATATCAAACTACCTCCTATCTGTTTTACCATTTCCCACACTCTTATCGACTGTTAAAAGTCCCTTTGTCTCACAAAAGTCCGAGACTGATGGAACAGAGCGCACTCCCGAATGCCGTCAGCCAATACATTGCACGTACGGTATCACGTGACTATATACTAAAAATCCGTGATGAGGTGAAGTAACAATTGTGATGCACGAATGCGCGAGGGCGCACTGTATATCTCCCACTAATATATTTGAATAAACTCACTTGAAAACTTCACGCTGTCATGCTTCCGGCGTCAACCTGGAAGTTCGGGCCGCTAGCTGAGTTAGCTCTGGTCTTCACAATTGTCAACGTCTCTGACTTATGGAGCTGTTTTGGCTTCATCAAACAAAGTGGTTTATATTCTTTGATTGTGAAGGACCTCATGTTGTCATGTGTGGAACTCTGATGCTTTATTCACCAAGACCGAACTCATGAAGCCACCGTATACCCGGACGGCTGGACTGGACAGCTGGGTTAACGCCGAAGTGGCCTTTGTCTTTGTGTCCGTACGTCCCACACACACGGAGCCGTTAAGGCTTCGTTGGAAACGGCGGTTTGTTTTCTTGTGACGGCCAAGAAAAAAAAGAAAACAAATGCAGACTGATATTATTGTTTTATCATGGAATTTCCATGGGTTCCCACTAATATATACATGTACTGATAGTGGTGTACTCGCTCATCCCTACTGACTAACTTGTATCTTTTTCTTACTGAACATATTTTTTCCAAACATTATGAGCTGCAACTGTCCTCTATAAAACTGATTCAACATCATGAATAAGATGACAGGCTATCAGAGGGATACGGGTCTTTATCGCCAGCATACTGGGTGCCAAAACATCAGTAGAGATCGTACTGACTCCAGTGAAATACAACAAGAAACTCAACGGATAAAAATGGTCTGCAATGTTTTTATTCTAAAACGCTGATTTTGACAGATTTGTTTTACTGAAGGTGAATTAACTCTGTTGGTAACGTGACGTGATCCCAGCAGCCTCTCTGCTGTATCTTGTTTTGTGGTGGAATGTTTAATATAATAAAATACACACACAGCAAATGCAAATGTGTTAGAGAAGTTGACAGAGTCGTATAGACTATGCAACCTTGATGTTAGGTAGAGTGTTTGCTCTTCATGGACTCAGATGAGTATTGGCAGTAGACTTAAAATCACCATACTTGCATAATGTGTTTTGCAAAGATGACATATTGATGTCAGTTCGACATGGGGTTGGTTTGACATGTGGTCAGTTTCCGGTGAATCCAGTAACTGCCCACCACGTACACACACACACGGCAGAGCTTGGCTATAAGAATTTGACAGACTTCAGTTGGGTGCCAGCTCGACTCCCGGGATGTCGTTATCAGAGATCTCGTTAGATAAGTATCTGTTGACATTGTTTGTATGCATCATCGATGACACGGTTGAACTTCTCTCATCCTATGTATAATTTGAATTGACAAATATTTTATACTTATGTACTTCATCCTGTCTTAAGAAAACCTCTCTCCACAAGAGTTTCTCTCTTAAAAGGTCATTAATATGCATTACATTTAGAAATAAGGGTGTTCCTGCCACAGACTGTCTAATTGTAGCACTGTTTTCACATTCAGTGGAGATCAGGTTTATTGTATGTGGATTGGATTTCATGAAACCTGTTGCTTTGTTCAGGGAGAGGGGTCCAACCACAAATTCTGCACAGCCCTAGCCTGAGCTGCTTATTACTTTCTTCTTTTAGCTAGCATAATTATACATACCATCTCTTCCTATGCCCTTAGGTCAGATGGGAAGCTGTAAAGAACCTGAGAACAATCCATACCTTCCACCATATCCATGGAGCATGGTGGCACACAGTGGCCAGCGTGGCTGACAGCCCAAACTGGGTGGCGGTAACCAAACATACTGTGAATGGTCTGCATGAAGGTTCTGTAGAAGCCCACGACACCAGGGTTCCCTGTAGGGAAGACGGCAGAGTTTTCAAAATACATCCCTATTTTGCAGAAGACTCAATTTTGTGTCACTTAAGTGTTCTATGGAACTAATTTATGTTTTTATATGGATGAAGCTCAAAATGTAGCACTTCATCATAGAATGGCTTGTATGACTTGAGCTTGCAACTACTACAGTTGTCACGGAGCCCACAAGTTCATTCATGAACAAATGTGTGGAGTTTTCATGTTCTGTCTGGGTTCTCTGCAGATTCTCTGTCTTCCTCCTACTACACAGAACATACAGTTATGCTCATAATAGTAGTAATGTGTTTAAAAAGGTGAGGAAACCTCAAATTTTTATTTTTATTTTTTTAAATTTTATATACTGATTATAATCCCCGCAGGGAAATATGTGGCACACTGTGATTAGTTTGAATCATGCAGAGGGCGGCAGTGGCTCAGTGGTAAAGCAGGCAGTAGAGCAGGTCGTCCTATGATTTAAGATCGGCGGTTCGATTCCCGCTTCCGCCCCCCCAAAAATACCTGGAGGTGAGCTGACAGTGGGAGGTGTCAGCTCATCTCCGGAGCACTGCCGAGGAACCCTTGAGCAAGGTGCCGCCCCCTTTACAAATTGCTCATTTGAGGCGCACCAAGAAGGAGCTGCCTGCCACTCTACCTCCCCTGCATGCCTGCAGGCCCCCTTGTGTGTGTGTGTGTGTGTGTGTGATACAGGGGCCTGTACTCACAAACATATATGTATGCATGCGTTTGTAATCAGTAGCTAGAGTGTGCGTTCTTAATTTCCCTTCGGGGATCAAACCAGTATATAAAATTTTTAAAAAATTAAAAATTAAAAAAATATATATTTGTGTACATGCCCTGAACACACAAACACACACATGGGGCCTGTACACATGCAGGGGAGGTGGAGTGGCGGGCAGCTCCTTTGTGGTGCACCCAAATGAGCAACTTGTGAGGGGGACGGCACCTTGCACAAAGGCAGTGCTCCGAAGGGGAGCTGACACCTCCCACTGTCAGCTCATCTCCGGGTGTTGTTTTGGGCGGGGGCGGGAATTGAACCGCCGATATTTGAAACATTGGACGACCCGTTCTATCGCGCGGTCTACCACTGAGCCCCTGCTGCCCAAATTAGTTGTATTTTAATACACACAAATAAATTTTGGAAACTGCACAGTCTCTTTCAAAGCAAGAAAATAGGAAAATGCAATTGAATTTGATAATATTGTACAGAAAGTCAAGAAATACAGGATAAAATGAATTGTTTAACACATTGTTCAGAAGAAAGGTGTTATGTGATTAACTGACTTAAGCCCTTTGCTCCTCTAGGGTGCATATGCTGTTGACAAACGCTCTCCATTTTACTCAGGTTTGTAGCTGTTCTTTGTCTCCCCAGTTGAGTCCACTCTCTGCTATTTCTGTTTCAAAGCTTCTTCTCCAACTGTTCCTGGGGCAACCTCGTTTCCTTTTCCCTTGGGGTTTCCATTCCAGGGCTTGTCGGGCAATTTTTGTTGCGGGTTTTCTGAGGGTATGGCCGATCCAACTCCACTTTTTATTCCGGATTTGTATGCCAATTGGATCCTGGTTTGTTCTTTTCCACAGGTACACATTGGTTTTGTTGTCTTTCGACCAGATGTGAAGGATTCTTCTTAGGCAGGTGTTGATAAAAGTCTGCAGCCTTTGTGTTTTGAGTTTAGTAGCCCTCCATGACTCTGATCAATACAGCATCACCTATTTGACATTGGAGTTAAAGATGCGCAATCTGGCGTTGATGGAGATGTTCTTTAAGCTCCAGATCTTTCTGAGCATGTTAAACACCACTCTAGCCTTGTTAATTCTGCTTCTTATGTCAGCATCGGTACTTCTGGTTGTGTCCACACTGCCTAGGTAGGCAAAAGCTTATACCTCTTCTAGGGCAGTGTTGTTAATACAGATACTGTGGTTGGTTTTGTTGTGGATCTTGATCACCTGCGACTTTGCTGTGTTGGGAGTGAGACGAAGTTTTTTTTGATTAAGAAGTTCATAAAAGACGGGAAAACTGATAAAGAAGTGCAGTAATTGAAAGACTGTTCAGCTAATGAAAATTTTTAAAATGGCAGCCAAAACCAGAAAGGTGAGGAAGAAAAAGAAAAACGACTACTCAAATGGATCGGAAAATAAGCAAAAGGTTCAGCCAATGACCAGAGGCCTGTACCATAAAACTGGATTATGGCTTAGCGAGATAACTTCAAGCTTAACCCTGGCTTTTCAGTACCATAAAGGTGTCGCAGTAACCTATGCTGAACACCTAACCTGCTCCGGAGCAGGATAAGTTCAGGATAAGAGCTCAGCAGGTATAACAGCCCCACTTACTGACCAATCAGAGCTCAGCAGGTATAACAGCCCCACCTACTGACCAATCAGTTCTCTTGGAAAATGGGCTGTCCGTTTTATGAGAACCCGGTGAATCTTGGTGCAGAAGCTTTTGCGAAGAGTGCTCAGGCGCGGGAGAATATTTAGAGATCGCTGTAATCCGTTCGAATTGCCTGAACAATCACTATACGAAAGGTACAGGTTTTGGGAAGAGGGGTTACATTACATCTGTCAGCCGCTGGAGCCTTACATCAGTAATGTAACGCACCGCAACCACGCGCTGACAGTCCCACAGACAGTGTGCATTGCACTGAGGTTTTTTGCCACAGTTAATATATTTCTTAGTGATGTTTGTAATTATTATGATGTCCTTAAATCCCTCGTTGGATGGGTTACAAGCAAGCCACAGATAAAATGCCATTAATCAATTATTTGTTTAAGTAAATCATGGATTGATTGATTGATTCATAGGTACTTTTATGTATTCTGTTGGCGATGCCGAAATCCTCGGGAAGAACACAGTATATAGAGCTAATAATAAAGTTGCGGGGGCTACAATCACATGCCATAACGAAAAATGTCATACACACATACATTTATGGAACACACAAATTTTACTGTAGTCAGATATACAAGTGCAGTCATAGTGGGGAAGTAATATTATGATGGCACTAGCTTCCGCATTGACACAGTTGGCGATTTTTTGCCAGCGATCCTTCCGACGTTTGGCAGCTGCAACAGTGTTGTTTTTTGCCTGGATTATTGATTTGTTTTGCTCGTATTTATTCATTATTAATGTCTGCTCCTCCGTTGTGAAATATGCGGCTCGGGCTGGTTTGTTGCATGTTTGCGATTGGTCGCATGCAGCAACCTCCGCCCTTTTTATGTGAGCGCACACAGATCTAGACTGGACAAGCCTGAATTGAATTAGTGAGTTGATAGCCAGCTTTATGGTACCGAAAATCCGGAGGGCGATGTCTCGGTAAGTGAAGCCAGATAAGTAAGAGGAATCCCGGCTAGGTTAATCAAGCTTTATGGTACAGGCCTCTGATCCAGTGTGCACGAGTGTTTGGGTTCAAACTCACCTGGGATGATAAGAAAAAGCTTTTTGTGTCGTGAGTGTAACTGACGAGAACCAAATTTCAAAACCTCTGTGATGGCTCCACAACAGTAGATAAAATCTGTCTGTGGCTCATCGCTGCTGTCGATCATCATGTTGTCCATCTCAGGAGCTCTGAGGAACAGAGGAAAAAAGTAGAAACAACAACTGTACTTTTATCAATCATACAGTGTTCTCAAGGGCGGCACGGTGGCGCAGTGGTTAGTGCTGCCGCCCAGGTCCGCCTAACATGGCGGACCTGGGTTCGAGTCCCACTCTGTGCGGAGTTCGCATGCTCTCCCCGTGTCTGCGGGGGTTCTCTCCGGGTTCTCCGGCTTCCTCCCACCTCCAAAAGCATGCGCTTCAGGTTGATTGGCCGTTCCAAATTGCCCGTAGGAATGAGTGTGTGTGTGCATGGTTGTATGTCTTTGTGTGTGGCTCCGCGATGCACTGGCGTCGTGGCCGGAGTGTCCCCCGCCTCACGCCCTATGCCGCCAAGATGGGCTCCGGCTCCCCGTGACCCGCTGCGGCGGATACAGCGGTGGTAATCTGAAGGTGACTGACTGACTGACTGACTGTGTTCTCATTTGCGTGCATCCTTGCGTCTCTGACGCATAATTTTTGACAGGGATGCACGGATCGTCAGACAGTGTGTGTCCCAGGGACGCAAGCTTTAAATCCTTACAATAAAAATAAAATTGATGCTATCTTTTTCCACGATATAATATTGGGGAAAAATGCACTTCCATTCAACAAAAAATATTCACAATTTATCCACTTATGTCTCGCGGGAGACTCACCTGCGGGATTCAGCCCTGTTAAAATCGACTTGCATCGAGAGTAACGACAACACGACGTCTGCTCCTTTTGCACGCAGCAGTGAGAGAGCGACAAGTTAATCTTACATTATCACCTTGCCTCTGAAAAAAATACAAAACTAGAAAAACAAAATGACAATAAGTGCTTTTTTGGATAAAAATCAATCAAAAATTTATGAAGACAAAGAGACAGATATTTCTGTGGACAGCAAGAATGAAGAGGCAGAAGGAGACAAGCAAAAACCAGCTAATCCGAGCATTTATACACCAATGGACACAATTGTTTCCATGGGTGAGGCACGTTGATAGCTATGGAGAAAACTACATGTATTGTGAGGTATGCACACAGAAAAATTCAGTCAATGGTATGCACAAATCTGCAAAAAGTCTAAATTTCATGAGGTCCACCTTAACTCGCCACGCTGAACTGAACTCACACATGTTGGCCATGGATATTCCCTCACTGACTGAAAGAGATGCATTGTAAGATCCATTGCCAAGGAGGATAAAGCAATCTTAGTTCTTATAAAGGTTGTGAAATGGATGGCTGCTGAAGATTTTTTTTTAATTTTCTAAATTTTAATATACTGTTTTGATCCCCGAAGGGAAATTAAGAATGCACGCTCTAGCTAATGATTCAAATGCATGTATATATATATTAGTGTGTACAGGCCCCTGTAGCACACACAAACATACACAAGGGGGCCTGTAGGCATGCAAGGGAGGTAGAGTGGCAGGCAGCTCCATCTTGGTGCGCCTTGAAGGTGAGCTGACACCTCCCACTGTCAGCACACCTCCGGGTATTTTTTTTTTGGGCGGTAGCGGGAATCACACCGCCGATCTTGAAATCATAGGACGACCCGCTCTACCGCCCGCTTATAGATATACCCTTCTACAAGTTTAAAAGTACTATTGAACTTATGCATGACATTGATGTACCTGATGTGGATCTCCTTAGACAACAAAACATCTATTATGACTCGTACTTCACAGAAAGCCAACTTTTGGATAGTTTTAATATAAAAAATTCAGGCATCTCCGGTATTAAGCATCCTTGCAGACGAATCAACAGACGTAAAAAATGTAAAGAGCTTTTACCGTATATTTTGGCATTACTTTTGGGATGCATAAACGTCATGCTGGGATGCACAAATTTTTGTTGTAGTGCATCCCAGTGATTGACTAATTTCTTGAGGTAAAATGAACTCTGATCATACAATCATATAGTTCTGCTGAAAAGCTGCTTATCTCAGAGGTGCCTCTAATAGCTGATTGCTTTTGTCAGTAAAGTCCAAAGGTTTTACACTTCAACTGTTTTCAGCACCTGTTTAAATTCAAGAATGTTAAAAGTTTGCAACAAAAAATCCAACCAGAAATATACACATCTAATAAAGAATGCGTACAGATGACAGATTAATAAAAGCTGACTTTAAATTTAATTGAAGCAATTTTTTTCTTCCCCTCTCGTTAATGTACATAACATTGATTGCTTGCTATGCCATTTTCGTGGACAGCATTTATGAAACATACGTCTGTATCAACATAAAAAATTGAGCATTGTGGAGGTATCACTATTGTTTGTAAATAATAAAAACAACAATAACAGTCATAAATAATTACGAGTAAAATGAAGGCATACGCAAAGTGATTTACCTTGATCCCAATTGTGGGTCGTCTCTATTAGGAATCCACAGTATTTTGTGTTTTACCTCTTTATATCGGATAACAAACGCGAGCGAATCTGTTGCCAGTATCTGTACTTCCTGCTTCTCAGACTAGCAAATTCTGATTCGTCAGTTCAGAGCCCCGCCCCTTAAACAGACCGACACATACTCTTCTTTGCCTTTTGGCTTTTCCCTTCTGGGGTCGCCACAGCGAATCAGCTGCCTCCATCTAACCCTGTCTTCTGCATCCTCTTCTCTCACACCAACTGCTCTCATGTCCACTTAAGAGCATATCAGATGAGAAGGTTAGTCACAATGAAGAGAGCCAGAGAAATAAACTAACTGATCTGTAAAACCTGAAGAAACTCTTGGCTAAAAACAAAACATATATGAAAGAGTATGAAACCACTAACATGTGCATTGCTTAATTTTGATGTGGAAATTACTGTAACACACATTAAAAAGTGAAATTTTGATGTAAATATATGGTGAAACACAACGGTATTTGGCTTCGGCTTTATTAGGTGTGTGTTTTTTTGTGTACTCACTGTGATGTGTGCAGTGCGACGGAGAAATTAATTTCCCTGACGGAACCTCCTTAAGGGATCAATAAAGTCCTACTCTACTCTCTCTACTCTATTAAAGGTCCCATGTTATTTATATTAATTTCACACATCTGCCAGACATCTAACTACACTGTATTTAAAATGTGCTGCCCCTAACTGATCTTTTGTTCTCAAGTTGAACTGTCTGAAAGTTGCTGAAATTAGCTCTAATGAGAACAGGCTGTTATTTTGGGTTGGCCATTAAATGTTAATGACCTCCCTCTGAGGGTTGGTCCCAAATTGACCATAGGAGTGCCTGTGTGCGTGCATGCTTGTCTGTGTCTCTAGGTGGCTCCTTGGAAGTGATGTGAGGTCAGGGGAGGCAGGGGAGGCAGTGCAGTGCTGAGGCGCCCTTGTGTAAGGTGCCATCCCCCTTTACAGGTTGCTCATTTGGGGCACACCATGTAGGAGTTGCCCACCACTCTACCTTCCACTGCATGCTTACAGGCCCCCTTGTGTGTGAGTATATGTTACAGGGGCCTGTAACATACAATACTTTAGTTAGTACAATACTACAATATCTTGCATTTTTTAAATTATGCAAAATGCCTTAACACATTTTGTAAGATGATCAAATTTCTCCCTAAAATAATTCTGTATAAAGAAATATTGGTATGGTTTCACAAACACAAAAATTAGTATTCTCTATTATTTAGCCGAAAACCATTTAATTTACTTAAAAACTATTGCCTTATCATTATTATAATATTATAAATCATAAAATTAAATTTCATGTACAAATTATTTGTATACTTTCAGATAAATTAAAACCCTTGTGACATTTTGAAAGTGTCAAACTGTTTTGTTTTTTTATTCTCACACATATAATTTCAGTCTTCCAGAATGAAAGTGAACCCACACTCAGTGAACAGACGGCTTTGGCCATTCATTAAACAACTTCCAGAGAAAAGGCAGAGGAATTTCAATGTTCATGTTTGTGTTGGTCACATTAATGTATGGTGCTGTGCTTTGAGAAGTCCTTCGCATTACATTAATGGCTTCATTAAGTCCTCCACAGAGATGTGACTGAAAAATACTAATTACATCCTTAACGTTGTTATTTACATGCTGAATATTTAAAACATTATAGATTTTTTGAAAATTCAGTTTGATAAGGTCTTGATACTCAGTCACACGTTTCTTTGCCTCATCAATATGTTGTCTTGAATAATTTAAAATCTCTGCATGTATGACATCAACTTGTGAAATTGATTTCCCATTTTCATGGTGTAGGTAGGTGATGAAAGTCTCCCATTTTTCATCAACCATCTGGATGAGTTCATTAAATGTTTTGTGGAACAAATCAAAACTCTCTTGCAATGATTTTCTTAGCTGATCATACAAAAATCTCATAAAAGATTGCAGTTTATCCATGAACTCATTTCCTTTAACAACAACATTAAATACAGGTAGGGTGAACTCAATTTCCCTAATGTAGATGGAAATATTCTCTATGACCATAGGAAAAATCTGGGGTGCGCTACCAGTTGTTTTTGATACAGCCTGGTGATCCCGCTGTGTTACTTCCAGACTCATAAATTTCCATTCAGAGCCAGGCACTGTAAACTTGGTGTCAACCAAAAACTGTGTGACTACATCAAAAAAGGTATAAATCATGTTTTCAGCTGCTCTCAAGACCTCTGTAGTCTTATCAGCTAACCTATTTATGTGGTGCGTTCTCAAGGACATCAAGTTATCAGAGCTTTTCTTGTACATTTCTTTTCCTTGATCACCAAGGTGTTGGATTGAATTCTGAAGTTTGTTGAAAGACATTGGAAAGTCATGATAAGCTTTCTTTATGGCAGTGGAGGCTGTATTTTTCAGCTTCATGGCACCACGGTTGAGTTCAAATCCAAAATGGGCAGTGTGGTACTTGTCGATGAATTTAAGTACAGCATCAGTCATAGTGGGAATGCTGCCCTTGGTCCCCTCAATCACATCATGGAGAAAGTCCTGATTCCATGATGTCTCTAATACCAGCTTTCGAGAGTTCTTCACTGTGACTTTGACAGTGAAAACATCCTTTTCCTTGTCAGGGCTGGACTGAAAATATGGGAAGACATTTGAAAGGACAACAATAAAAATAGTGCGAGCTTGCATGTAAAGTGTAAAGTTTGGCTTGGCAAATATACACAAACAGTTTAAGGGTGTTTGTGTAAGGGTGTTTACCGGGTAGTGGAAGAACAGTTTTCCGTACAAGTCTGACATAGACCTTTGATGCAGATGCAAACCAAGACAACCAGATGATGGGGAGGACATGGAGGCAGTGGTGCCGTCTTTGCGGGAAGCAAAGCGGAACACTGCATCAAAAACTGTTCGACTGCTGACATCAACATAAAGGTTGTGATGAGACTCTCTTTGAATGAGAAAAGGAGTTGTCAGTAGAGAACGTCATTGGTGGACCCATAAGTAAGACTGGCAAAATGCAGAAAACGTTTTGAAATCCTAACAAAAACAACTTACGCTGAACCAGTCAAAAGGAATTGGTGCTTCATCTTGCAAAAAAAACTTGTGGCATACAAATAAATAACATCTCGTTTAACTGCATTATTTAGATACAGTATACTGTAGGAAGTCATGATTGATGTATTCGATTCGCATATGGACTATGTCATGGACTATGATGTTTGCAGATGACATTGTGATCTGTATTGAGAGCAGGGAACAGGTGGAGGAGAAGCTAGAGAGGTGGAGGTTTGTCCTGGAAAGGAAAGGAATGAAGGTTAGCCACAGTAAGACAGGAAAAGAGTACACGTGTGTGAATGAGAGGGACCCAAGTGGAAGAGTGAGGTTACAGGGAGAGGAGATCAAGAAGGTGGAGTATTTTAAGTACTTAGGGTCAACAGTCCAGAGCAATGGAGAGTGTGAAAAAGAGGTGAAGAAACGTGTACAGGCTGGATGGAACGGGTGGAGAAAGGTGTGAGAAAAGTGTAATCCAGCCCGTCAAACTTGTTTAAACTATACAATTAATTTCATGAAATGCAGTTGTAAAATTACCATAAGCTTTCCACATGTATGTTTTGCTTTCTGTTAAAGGCCAAAAATGTTTGTTTAATGGTTTTTACACGTCATTTCCATTAGTACAATAAACTTCCATTTGCTCTTCAACTGGCCCACCTGTCAAATTTTTTAAAAATCCGTGTGGCCCACTAGTCATCAGGTTTGATGTGTGATAGAAGAGTTTCAGCTAAAATGAAAGGAAAGCTGTAGAAAACTGTGGTGAGACCAGCGATGTTGTTTGGTCTAGAGACAGTGTCACTGAGGAAAAGACAGGAGACTGAGCTTGAGATAGCAGAGATGAAGATGCTGAGGTTCTCTTTGGGAGTGACTAGGATGGATAGGATCAGGAATGAGTACATCAGATGGACAGCACATGTTAGAGGTTTTGAAGATAAAGTCAGAGAGCCCAGACTGAGATGGTTTGGACATATCAAGAGGAGAGGTAGTGAATATATTGGTAGAAGGATGCTAAGTTTTGAATTGCCAGGCAGGAGGCCTTATACATGTCCTGCAATGCTCTAACATACTTCTCTGCCACTCCAGACTTCCTCATACAATACCACAGTTCCTCTTTGGGCTCCCTGTCACAAGCTTTCTCCAGATCTACAAAAATACAATGCAGCTCCCTCTGGCCTTCTCTGTACTTCTCTATCAACATCGTCAAAGCAAATGCTGCAATTGCAGTACTCTTTTTTGGCATGAAACCATATTGCTGCTCACAAATTCTCACTTCTGCTCTTAGTCTTCAACTACTCTTTCCCATAACTTCATTGCATGGCTCATTAGCTTTATCCCTCTGTAGTTGCCACAACTCTGCACATCTCCCTTGTTCTATCTATCTATCTTAAAAATGGGCACCAGCACAATTCTCCCCCTTTCCTCAGGCATCTTCTCACTATCTAAGATCCTGTTGAACAACCCAGTCAAAAACTCTACTGCCACCTCTCCAAGACACTTCCATACCTCCACAGGTGTATCATCAGGACCACTCTTTCCACTTTCCACTCTTTATCCTCTTCAATGCCTTCCTCACTTCATCCTGACTAATCTTTGCAACTTCCTGGTCCACAACAGCCACCTCTTCTAGTCTATGTTCTCTCTCATTTTCCTCGTTCATCAACTCTTCAAAGTACTCTTTCCATCTTCCCATCACACTACTGGCACCTGTCAATAGACTACCATCCCTATCCTTGATCACCCTAACCTGCTGCACGTCCTTCCCATCTCTGTATCTCTGTCTTGCCAACCAGTATAGATCAGTTTCTCCCTCCTTACTGTCCAACCTGGCATACAAGTCCTCATAAGCCCCCCAATTTGGCCTTTGCTACCTCTACTTTTATCTTACGTTGAATCTCTTTGTACCCTTGTCCACTCTCCTCAGTCGTCTCAGTGTCCCGCTTCTTCTTAGCTAACCTCTTTCTCTGTATAAACTCTGTGTACACTCTGTATACACTTCTGTAGCTCCTCATTCCACCACTAAGTCTCCTTATCTACTTTCCTTCCAGATGATGGATAAATTTGCATTTTATCATATCTTGTCTTATTGTACCTAGGACTCTCAGGTTTCATGGTTGAATAGTTTTTAGCTTATCTAAGCTATGCAAGACGTTGAATTAAACATCTTTTAATTTCCAATACAATCCACTAAGAATTCCACATAGACAAGAAACATTCCATACATTATCAACACATCTACATTATGCTAAAGACAAAATGAAATCAAGACGTATTAGAGCCCATGTTCAATAGTAAGACATCAAATGTTGTTATAATTTCAAACATGCATCGGCCAATTTAACAGTTCAAAATTACTTGATTAGAATTAGAAAAATAGAGAATGACTTTTTATTTACTATTCCATAATATTGACAGTGTGTGTGTGTGTGTGTGTGTGTGCGTGTGTGTGTGTGTGTGCGTGCGTGTGTGTGTGCGTGCGTGTGTGTGTGTGTGTGTGTGTGTGTGTGTTTACCATGACTTTTCAGTATTTAATTTGATTAGAGGAAATGTTATCAACTGTAGCTCATAAGAGATTGTGACACTGCATTTCCAAGCTATATACAAGTTGTAGAAAGAAAAAAAAAAAAAGAAAAAAAAATCCATACTTACCTTAAGTTTTGTGACAAAACCTGCTGCCAAACCAGATTTATGTCAGTGTGGTTCAAGTTGCACTTCCCATTTAGATTGAACACTCCATTATCAAATCCAAGGGTTGCACTGGCTTGGGAACATATGAAAAATAATTAAGATCTAATACTTACCATTAACATGCCCTATTAGATACAATGTATTTAAGTCTTACCAGAGAGGACATATTCCAAAAATAGCATTGTCGAAGTACAGAATGAATCCAGCGATGTTACAAGTGATGAGTCCTTTTTCTCCAGGCTGGCAGTTGTTGACACCTTATAAATAGGTGAGGAAACCTTCAAAGTCGCACTGAGAGCTCCAAAATTTGACGTAAAAACACTGAATGGTGCTGTATCTTCATTACCAACCATACTGTTCCTGTATCCAATACTGGAGGAGATGTTAAGGAATTGTAAGTCATTCGTATTTGTAACCTGATCAAATTTGAATACTTCCCACAGTGTCTTTTGATATACAGGTAGCTTTATTGACTTTAATAAAGCTAGATGGCCTCCCAGTGATACAGTGAAATCCATGTGTGCCTCAGATTCATCACTGGATACAAGTAAATCATGTGCATTAGTTAGATATGCTAGTTGCTCTTTGCCAATCCAGGTGAATGACTGCTTCACGGAACTGATGGATATGGTGATGCGTTCACTGAATCCAGTATGACCCAAATTACTTGGCTGGTTTGCGTCGATGTTCAGTGAGGTCATCAGGGTTGTTAAAGGAACCCCATATAGTTGTCCTTTGCTGATGTGCTTTTCATTAGTACTGATATATCCTAAATTTGCATTGTTATTGATTTTTAAATCAACTGTAGCAAAAATATGCAGCGGGGAGACCTCAAGAGTCAAGTTCTCATTCATGTCAAACTGGAAAATGTGTTTGTCAATGTTGGTGTTCAAGGCTGTCCTTATAGCTCCAGCCAGTCCCTTAGCACTGAGATAAAAAGCGGCTTCATTGTCTAGATGACTGGCAAAGTTGCTACTGTTCTTGAAGGTTATGTCTGACATTCCTTGTGTCAAAGTTTTCAGAAATACGTATGAAGAAAATGCTTCCAGTGCCCAGTTCATATCAAAATTGCCTTTGCCTACAGACTCAATCAAAGGAAAGTAAAACATGTATGTTATGCTTTCCTTGAAAGCAGCATTTGGCTTGGTCAGTGTATGTCCAGTGAGTTCTTGATTTATTCCTAGATTGAGGTATGGTAGATAGATTTTTGCATTGTTAGCTATTGACGCCCCCATGCCCTTTTCAATGACATTAACAGCACAGTCGTGGTGTGCTTCAATGTTGTTGTGCTCCACATACACAGCAGTGGCCAGCTTTATTCCTCTCTTTTTTGTCAAACTGCTGGTGCCATCAATTTTTACATTCAACATATCAAACACAGATGTAGAAGATGTGCTAAATCGAGCTACAATGTCAGACTGGTTGTAAAAACTGCCATTAAAACTTAGTGTGATCACAGTAGACTTGAAGGAGAACTCACAAGTCATGTTACCAATAGCTGGGATTACAAGGTGGTTCTGAATGGCTGGTAGAATGAAAGCAGGCAACTTTATATCTCTTAAAATTTCCGGAATATGCAGGACATGTAACTCCAAAGATGGCAACAGAAGTGTGTAGGATGGCACAGAGAAACCCAGTGCTGGAACTCTGAATCTGGAAGATGAAACCTCAATACTCAACAGTGGTATTTTGTAATCAGGGACAAAGAATATTCTGGGAGGCTGAGAAGAACTATGAATTTTTTGCGTGAAATATTCTGACTTTGCTTGAAAATATGAATCATTCAGAAGTGAAACTACTTTGTCTCTATATTTTTCAAATTGAGCTTGGATGATATTGGCATTGTCTTTGACTGCATTGTAGAATGGCTCAAGTTGTAATTCAAAGTTGTGAACATCACGGTTCTTAAAATATTGAAGCCTCAGGCTCATGTTAAATGACTGTTGTGGAATGCCAAGAAATTTTTCGAATTGAGTGTGCTCCCATAAAGAGAAGTCTCTAATGTCAGGGGTATTAATTTCAAGATAAGGGACCGTAATGTGTGGAATGGACAGAGGCACAGTCAGAAAGTCAAGATTAGCCTCTCCATCAGCTGATAAGGAGAAGAATATACCCATTTCATTGTTCTCCACTGCAAGGTTGTGATTGTACTTGTAATGGTTAAATCTTGCCAAATTAATCAAATTAATACCCTGAGTTTTCAAATTTAACTTTAAACCAAGATCATGCTGCAGATCTACCTTACCAGTGAGTTTCAGAGGGAAGAAAATTTTTGACTTTAATTTATTCTTAATATCAAGCACAATTTCAAATGGTTGGACCATGAATTCTATTGAGTTGGTCATGGATCCAATCAGATTTCCATTGAACTCAGCATCATGAGTGGCTAGCAGTGCAACTTTCAAGTCCCCAATATGACCCTTTCCATTCAAAACCAAAGCACTCTTCTTGACAGAGAAACTTTCAGTTTCACACCTTCCATCAACAGTGAAATGGCTGAAGTTGACTGATTCAACAGTCAACCTTTGTTTTGATTTCAAGGCCTTACAGTCTGTTTCTTCAATGAAAGCTAATTTGGCTGTACCAAAATTGATATTGAATACCACACTGCTTTTATGTGTACCTTCATCAGTGTAGTCTAAAAAGGATAGGTTTCCAAAACCTGTGGTTTCACCAGTCACACTAATTGTGCCAGATTCCATTTTGGCTATGGCATTGTGTTTCACTGACAAATGACTTAAAGTTTCAAATGACGGGTTTTCCAAAATGTGGTGGTAGATTGTGTCTGTGACTGCAGACATTCCGCTTTTCAACGTGAGTTCCATATTGTTAATAAAATCTGCCTTATATATCTCGGTTTTGGCCTTAGTAGCAGTCTTAACAAAAGCCACAGCAGAACTTCCACTGAGTGTCAAGGATCCTTTATGATCAATGGAGAAAGCCGTATGCACAGCTTTCATTTCTTCTCTAAAAAGCATCTTATGCATTCTGGGTTTTTCCACCTGAGCAGCAGCCTCAAATGTATATTCTAGGACCTCAATGGGGGATTTGGCATGAGAGGAAAAAGTTGCTGTGAACTGTGGGTATTTTGGCATGGATGTTGAATTCTCAATTTTGCCTGTAGTTACAAGACTGTAAAGTGGGGAAGTCACTCTAAATTCTCCATTGAGTTTTCCAAAAACTGGTATACAAATGTTACCGGTAACCACTGGAAACTTGATCTCTAGGGTTGGAAGCAAAGTGATTTCAAAGGCTGTGAGATTTAATTTGGGAATGTTGAGGACTGGAAATGTTATTTCTGAAAGTGTTATTTCAGGGAATGTGAGATCAGGTAGTTTAGATAAGTAGAGAACTTTTAAATCACCAAAGATTACATTAGGGTTTGGCATTTCGAGGTTAAATTCTCTGATATGATCTATGATTGTGATCATTTTTGATTTGATCTTATCAAAATCTATGGTAAATGCAGGAATTGTGTAGGAACCAAGAATGTTGAACTCAGGGACTGAAATTTTATTTGGGATTCTGATTCTGTTGCAGTTTGTCTAGTCTCATAGTAAAAGCTGGAATAATAAGATCAGTGAGTGGTACAACAAAAGCAGGAACTTCAATCTCAGCTCTTTTTAGAGTGGCAAAAACTCCACCTACAGCTTTATTTATATTACTTAAGATATCTCTATCCTTGGTCAGTTTTCTGATGTTCCCTATCAGTTGGCCAAACTGTTCAGATATGTAGGCAACCATATTTCCATAGGATTCACTTGCCATTTTTAGGTAAATATATATTTCTTCTCTGATGTCCATGCTTATGATTCTTTGTCTCATATCCTCAAGCATATCCTTCAATGTCATCTTAATATCATTATAAAAGGTAGTGTCAGCCACCTTCTTCAGTTTTTCTAAGGCATCAGCCACCTTTGTGCTTTTGAGTTTGTCCAAATATGTGAAAACAGTTTTTTGTATCTTTCTGAAAAATTGTCTAACCACTTCAATTTTTTGAACAATTTCATACATTTTGATCTGGTTGTTCATAGAGTGTGTTAGTTCAGCTATCCTTTTATTAGTTTCAACAATGAAAAAACTATAGTTGAATTCCTTCAGTAACTTAGGGACTGAAGAAAAATGTTTATCAATATAAATAATACTTTTGTTAAAGTCCATTGTTCTGAGTTCATTTGTCACACTATACATAAATTGCTCAAATTTTTGGTGAATAATTTCAAAAGGGATAGTTTTTATGGTATCTACTAATGACTGCACAGTCTTATTAATTTTGAACTCCTTGATAAGAATGACTACTTGATCCATTAATTCTTTGAATCTCTGATCAAGATTGTATTTTAAAAGTAGACCCCTGACATAAATGTACACTGTATTGAGTTTGTTGGGGATTTCATATTCATCAATCCAACTGACAATAACATCATTCATAGATTCAATCACCTTTGATATCCCTGAAGATGGGATTTTCTCTAACAACTGTTCAGCATACTGTGCAAAATCAAATGAGAGAAGGTAATCCTTCACATCTTGGAGGAACATGCTAATGTCAAACTTCTCAATGGTCTGTTGAATTTCAAAAATGTTGTCTTTAATCTTGTCCAGAATTAAATATTTGGTATCAAACTTTTTCAGCCATGCAACAGTAATATGTGAAAACTTCTGTAAATCAATCTGTTTGATGAAGCGCTCAGTTGTTTCAAGGGCTTTGATTAGTGTTTGTTTGATTTCATTCTTCTCATCATAGGCCAGAAGGTGATTTTCAATCTCTGACAGTATATTTGTTATGCTGTGAGCGAGTTGTCCATTACTAACATAGTTTTTGAATGTAAGGACAAAGTCTCTAGCTTTCTCAGCAATTCCAACTGCAAAATTTTCTAATATCTTTTTTAGGCTGTCCATTGCAACCTCTAAATCATCCTTTGTTACAGAAAAAACATCAATCAAATAATCAAGTTTTGCTTTTAATTGATTGATGTTGCTCTCAAAGTCGATTTTTTGCATGAAGTCATTGACTTGAATTGGTAGCTGCTCTAATTTTGCTCTAAAGTATATAATTATCTGAGTAATATTAGAAGTGTGTATTACACTTTGAAGTGATTCTAGGGCTTGCACAAATGTGTTCTTGAACTCTTCAAAAGGAGCAGGAAAGTTGTCAATGAGTGAAATCTCAATAATATCACAGTCACTGTTCTTGTCATAGTTGAGTTCTCCAGTCACATTGAAGTGTTGCATTTCTGGGAGTAATCTCTTGTTTCTGCTGAATTTACTGAAAATGTCTGTTGACGATACTCCTGAGAACTCCAATCCAATCCTTTCAGGATTATTGTAAACTACAATACTTTGATTATAAGCGTGTTTGTTCAACTTAGATTTTACATTCCATTCCAAAAATTGGTTTGTTGGTGTTAAGAAACCATCAAATGTGTTTACTACGTTAGTGGCGGACTCCCCACTCACAAACATATGTGTGGTTAACACTCTGCTGTCATGTGAGACTGCCAGAGCTTGAGGCTCAGCTGTAACCAACAATTTGCTGTATAGCTGGCCAGTGTGCTTCCCATCTAGATTCATTTCTCCATCACTACTGACAAATGCATCAATTATGAGAATGAATGGCATGGCAATGGTGCGAACTGTGCTGTTAAAATGTAGAGGCTCAGAATTTACTTGGATTTCACAATCTGACTTTGAGGAAAGTCCAGCAAACTCAAGTGCACAGTTGTGACTCAGTTGTGCACCTATTACATTTCCAAATGTGCTGTATCTCATTGTACCAGCCATATTGACATATTCGATTTCATATATATATTTAATGTTGTGTTTCTGTCTGTAATTTCCCTTCATACCTCCACTCAGGTCTACCTTAAATGGCTGAAGTTTAACGTGGCCTTCAGCGTTCAAACCAACATCATGGAACTTGAGGTCATTGGTCACAACAAATGCCATTACAAATGGCCTTAAATCTGCCTTGGTGTCTTGCTTGTAATAAATATCTTTACAGAAGAAATTATTAGAGATTGAGCGGAGGGTTAGGGTCCACAAAGTGATGGCAAACATGTGGCGATTCTCTGTATGCATCTGCCTTAGGGAGCCCATAATATTGCTAGTCAAGGTCAGGCCTCTTCGGTTGAATACAATATTAACAGTGTTTCTTATGGCTGCATCATACATATTGCCCTCAAGGACCCCTTGCAAAGAGGCTTTGGCATCTGACATTGTTCCTTCAATATTCATCTCTCCTTTGCTTTCATCAGCCATAATTTTGGTTTTTGAAGATAGGGTTGCGCCATTGCTGTCTATGGCGCCATTGATGATATTCTCTGCTGTGACAGGACTGAACTGAAAACTGTTAGTTCCGTTCATGATCAGGCCATTTTCGGTAACTATAACTGAAGCTACGTGCAATCCACGACCTATTTCAAATGTGAATGATCCTTCGGAGTTTAATTCAAGCCCAGGTGAATCCAGCAGTGTTGTTGTAAGGGAGTACGCTGTAATGATGTGATCATCTGTCTGTGACTCAAATCTAAAGATTGCCATATTAAGGCTGGACACACCAAGCTCAAACTTGTTAGTAAATTTTTTCCCCATGCCGGTGGCAGAACAATTGCACTTAAAAATCAGTAGGCTATCTTTATATTTGAGTTCTGCTACATGGCTGAGAATGTCATTTATGGTATAGGTTTTGGACTCAATGTTTAATTCAGAGTTTGCGTAGTCACCAGTGATTCTATTGTGAACTTGGACGAATGGTGTGTTAAAATGTAGAGTGGACCGTCCTCTTCCTTCTCTATCCAGAGGATGCAAGATGTAGTTTTGTGTGTATGAAGTAATGGTGTAGAAGGAACCTATTTGAAGCCATCCATCCATGGTGCCATTTCCTGAGACTTCATCTGAATTGAGAGTGGAAACTGACTGAGCTGAATAGTGGAGAAAGGCTTTCAGGCCTATTGGACTTGAGGCTTCAATTTTAAAATTTGAACATTCATACTGCTTTTCTGCTATTCTTATTATGTCTGAGATATTGAAGTTTGTTTCAATGAGAATATGGCTGAAGGAATTATTCAGAACGTATTTGAGGTTATCATCAGGTCCTCCTGACATCATGCCCATTCCTTGAAGTAAAGAAAGAATTATATCAGTATCAAAATTTGTACTAGCACTGGGAAAGTTGTAGACTATGCAGTGATGTACATATGTCTTAGGAGGAAATTAGTCACAACAGCATATTAAAAGATGTTAATACAAAAACATTCTTAAGTTCTAATTTATCAAGATATGGCATGCTCAACATCACAAAGAAATTTTTTGTTATCACCAAGACAATAGTGATGATAATCATTATACTGTATCCCTTTGTCTTATTGAATGAAATAGAAACTCCCATACTAGTATTAATAAAGAACAAAAAAATCATCAAATATAAGACATGCTTACCTTCAAGCTTGTACGACAGAAGGTTGAAGGGTGATTGAGCCCTCGCCTTAAATTGTACAACGTAGTTTGGAACATCAACAGTGTTGTTACCTCCAGAGATGGAGCCTTCCCAGCTGTAGAGGTTGCTATTAATCTTGGTGAATGCTTCAAGCAGACCAAGAAGGGGCACAGTGAAATCCAAAGAAGGTGGTATGGTGAAGGATGGCAACTGATAGTTACTGGCAGGGAAATATATTCCCATGTGTCTTAAATCTATGACAGGAGTATACAAAGTACTTGGTATGTTCAGCTCTTGTGAGGTTTTTCCTCCAAGTGGAAGAAGAAAAGAAATCTTAATTTTGTCCTTGTTGAATTGGTACTGGAGCAGGCTGTCACTGTTAAAAATATGAAACACATCTTTTTAATTTTGATGTATTTTTTTTAACTTATAAGTATATAAACAGACTGCACATATACAGTAATCCCCGCATATTTGCGCTTCAAGATGCACAGCTTCACCTCATTGCGGATTTTTAGTAGATAGTCATGTGATTACGTATGCGCATTTTATTGGGTGACAACATCCGGATGTGTGCTGCGTTCCGAGACTCATGGAAAGTAGCGCACTTAAGAAACATTGAAAAGTGCTTTAAACAGTCTATAAAAGTGTGGGAAAAGGCAATATAGATAGAAGGTAGTTTAAAATCAGTATGGGGAGTGTTCATAAACATTTTAATTACCGGAAATAAAAAAATAAATAGCTTGTCAGAATTTATTGCGGAATTTCGTTATTCGCGGATGGTCTTGGAATACATTAACCGCGAGTAACGAGGCATCACTGTATAGGAAATTTAATGAACAGTCGTATAACTGAAGTGATGAATTGCTCATACCCAATAATTTTTGAAGCATCATATTTTTAGAGATGTCTGTGTAGGTTAACACTTACAAATGCAGAAACAGTTTCTCAGGAAGGACGGGCAAAGTGAGATCAGAGATGCTCCTCTTATTTCTCAAGTTTATGAGATAACGAATACGTGCTGTCAACTTTTCCAGCCATATATTACCTGCCTTCAGGTGACATGAAGATAAATTTCATTGCATTTTTCAGAAAAAGCAGGCATTCATCTACTAGAACAGTGAACTACTCTGATTTTTTTTTTATTTACCAAAATGGAATGATAGAGTATGATACTTGGTAAATTTAATTGGCTTATAAATTTACCTATAACCAAAACCATAGATCTATATGTCATTAAAATTTGGTGGGATCCGGACCATATTTTCTTGAATTGTATGTCATAGGCTGTAACACAAGTGGAAAAATGTTGTATAAATCCTTATGTGGCATAAGTGGCAACAACATGATGCCTAATCAATTATGCTAGGCTGAAACCCTGTAGTTGATTAGTTTGAGCAAAATTTCAGCATATTAGAACTGTGCAATCCCCTCATCATGTCTACATAGGCTAGAGATAGCAGCCTACCATAGCTGTTACTAGCACAACACACCTGAATCTCTGGTGTTGTTGCCATTGGCAGTCATGTAATTAGAAGGAAGTTGATTCAGGTTTCAATATATTTGGTTCTGTCCTTATCCATTTCTCCTTAGTGTATTGTCAAAAAACAACAATTAAAGCAACAAATGAAAAAGATCCAACTATCTTGTTAAAAATGGCTGCAAGATAGAACAATTCACCACTATTACAAGTTAGTAGGTCTGTGTTACATTAGCCACTGTCACTTTTTTGAAATTTTACTTTTTTTTGGTCATATATTATGACAAATACAATAAAGTTTAGTGTAAATCTTGAATGTACCTCAATTACTTTTGAAACTATGTGGCGATATTTCATGTCGGTCATTTCCACTCTTTGGTCCAGGATGTGGTCTATGAGCTGTTGTAGCTGTTTGCGATGATTATCTAACGTTGGGATGAGTTTCTGAATCTCGGAATTCATGTCAAATTTCAGTTCCAGTTCAAACTTGTCGTCATCTGGAAAGGGAAAATCCAAATGCATCCATAAATATAAAAAATTAATGAATTTTCTTCATCTGTCATCTGTGTTTAACATGTGAATGATGGATGACATTTACCATATTTTAGAGAAGCTTTCTGCTGGTAGAGTGTCTCTGGTAGCTTGATGAATGTTTCTAAATTCATGAGTACACCTTCATCCTCATTCAGAGCTGCCTTTAAAGAAGCATCCATTTCCAGGGAGGGAATAGCCATCTGGAGTTGTAGCACGGCATCTTTCATTATGTGAAATCTGTATTTAAAGTAACATGTATACTGGTGACACTATCAATTATTTGCATTTCCCAGGATATTTCTTGACAAAAATGGACTGGCTTCCAGTCCATAGCGCTGTATCAGGAAATTCAGTGCTATCTATCATTGAAAAAGACTAAAGGTTTAAGTATAGGACAATGTACCGTGTGTTTCCAACAAGAGTAAACTGATGGATGTTATTGTTGGTGACATCAACAGTGATACCATGCATCATTTTTCCTTTGACTTTACTGTCAGTTAGAGATAGCTTCATGCGTGCTTCCACATTGTAGTCAGGTATGACAACATCAGTGGTGAGAATCTTCTTATTGCGATCAAATGTCATGGATGCAGTGGCCTCTGTCGTATCATCACCTAGAATCAGCAGAAATTGAATTCATTAATCACTGACCATTGATTTTCTTCAGGAGAAGTTTTAACTGGTGGCTTGAAGGTAGATTAGTACAGGCCCATGTTATTTTCGATATGGACCTTATCGTGTTAGTCATTTGTTCTTTCTGGGCAATTGAAAAACTTACCAACCAAAATGTGATTACAAAAAAACAGTGGCATGCTATGTTTGTCACTTCTGCGACTTCAGTAGTGCTGCATCTCAACCAATCCACTCCTCAATAACTATTTCATGGCTATAAAAACCACCTTATAATGCTGCAATGCAGTATAAAGAGCTTTTGCATCACAGATAGATAATTTGTATAACCAGAATAAATACCGTTACTGAAGAAACAAATCTGAGGTGCGCAAGTCTGCTTCTACTGCCACTACAGTGGTGACACATGATTTCTTTAAGCTTTGAGGCCCTTTAAATCACTACTAAAGTGAACTGATGTGTCTATGAATAAAGCCAGAGGTGCTTTCTCCTTAACTTTAGCCTGCACCCTAGTTAATCCAGGAGACACTGTGCCACTACTTTACAGAGACATAAAAAAAATCAGATAACACCTGCAATGACAGGAACAACCTTCCACAGTTAACGTTTTCAAATCTGACCAATCGCTCCTTGACACAGTTGCTTAACATAGGACCAGTGCAAGCTTCACTGCATTAATCGTCTCAGTCTTCTTATCCACTGTAACAAAGACAAGCGGTGTTTTTCAAATTTCCCTTCTTTTCTCTTCTCACAACCCTTTGGCCATAGCGGTGATTAGGCCATTTTGTATTATGCCTGGCATCCCACTAAACACTTGATTAGCGAACATGTAGCAATGTAAATCCGTGTTGCTTTCAGCAATGATAGAAAGAATCTCCAATTTTCTCTCTTTTTGATCCACCCCATTTTGTCTGTCCTTGAAAGTTGCTCCTTGCCCCCCCAAAATCAGTCTTTGTAAGATTTTCTTATTTTTCTTCACATTTTCATTGTGGAGCTCCAATTCCCTTTGCACTTGCTTGTTCTGCAGTAGATTCCCTCTGGTTTTCATAAAGGTGTTGGAAAGCACCGTTGTATAAGTGTCCAGTAGTGCTACCATGTCTTGGTTGGGGAAGTCAAATTAAAACTAACACTATAGTGATCAATGGAAAATAACAAGCACTCCAAGCAGCAAGTTGAGATTCCTCGGAGCCTGTGAGCCACAGTTCATAGTTAGTGGACTGAAAATTGCTTTGCACTTTCTTAATAATACAGTACAGCTTTTTTTTTAAATGCCTGTCTTGTTTTAACAATAATCCTCTAACTAAACCCTTTTCTTCCTCTCTTTCAGCCATTGTGCATTGCCAAAACAGCTAATTAAAGGGACAGTAAAGTTACTTTTAAGTGACATATACAGTATGTTATTCATCATTATGAAAAATAGAAGAACAAATCAATTTTATATGTGTAGCATCATCCCCTTGGTCAGAAAGCTCAAAATCTGCACCGCAGCAGCATCTGCATTCAGTGGTCATATGGACATCATACGTCATTGGCGACCAACTTAGCTTGGTAGCCATAGAAGAAAATGTAATTCATGACGCAATTAACTCTATAAATATAATGGTTACCTGCGAGGTGAACGGTTGTGTCAATAGAACATCAAGCTGAGGCGTTCAACAAAAAGTGACCATTTTCCAGTTTCTATTACTTTTCAAGACCTTCTTTGATATACTTATAACACCTTTTTAACACCTCTGCTAACTATGGCCTCTCATCTGTCTTCTCCCCTGTCTTTTCCTTCGCCAAATAATTCATGCTTAGTTATGCCTCGACCTCCATCAATGAATCAGGGATTTGTTTAAAGTGAAGTTTTATCTTAGCAATGGAGATGAATCTTAGTGTATAGGGATAGTTCTTTAGCTAGCAGTCCTAAGGTATGTTTTTAACTGGAGCGGTGCATCCTAGCTTAGCACCGCAGCTAGTATTTTCTGCTAGCACTAGCTGTAGCTCTTCCCCCTAAGCAGCCTCTGAGCAGCTGGGGAAACAGAGCAGTTGGGTGACGGTTAGAGGGAAACATAAGCAGAAAAGCTTGCTGGACACCTCCAACATCATACACCTCCAGCTTCCTCCTCCGAAAGTATTTCAAATAAGTTTGCTTCCCTCAGGCTGCACAAAAAGAAAAAATAATTTACATTATTTCCGTTTATTTATTTCGGAGTCTGAAGGATGTTTTATTTTGAAAAGTGACGTCTGTGCGGAATGACCTTCAGAAGAATGCGTATGTCTGTCCTGCTTGACAGGTCTCATTCAGGTTACCTGCCGCTACCCCTAAATTAAGCGCCCACAACTGCGCCAGTGTTCTGGATTAAAGTCAAGGCAGATAATCCTGAGATCGCCCAAAAAGTATGGAAAACCACGCTTCACTTTCCAACCTCCTGTCTTTGTGGAGCGGGATTTTCTGCAGTGACTGTAAAGAAAACCAAACTACGGAGTAGACTAGACATCTGGAACACTCTTCAGGTGTCATTCTCTCCCGTTATCCTTAGATCAGCAGTACCCAACCACTAATTCTCATTATTGTAATTATTATTATTTGATTGACTTGTTCACCGTTGTATAGGAAATGATCAGTATTTCTACTACGTGAATGCACTGATTGTAAGTCACTATAGGCATTTCTAAATAAACCTCATTAGTGCAGTCACTTCGATCGAGTTTTTGATATAATTATTTCTTACAATTATTTCGTTTACAGAAATGTTGATTAGCAATTTATGAAAAAAAGGTTGTTTATTGTCTGTTGACGTCTGCATTTTACATAAAACCACAGTGGATGATTTATTATTAGACTATAGATGTCCTGGCGTCATTAATGATTATTGAGCAAATGAAGACCGGTCCGTGGAAATATTGTCTTAGATGAAACCTGAGACCGCTGGTATAAATGATGCATGCCTGAGAAAGTCTGAGGTCCTCGAGGCCAATGTAGGGTCAGTGTGCACTTATGCAAGGACTAAATCAGACAAAGTAGTTTTCTCTGGACTCCTCCCAAATTTAATCAAAGATCAGATGTTTAGCTGCATGTCATCCTTTAATTACTGGCTGTCAAGGTGGTATGGCAATTGTGCAGTAGGCTTCATAGACAATTGGAAATCTTTGTGGAGAAAGTCTTGTCTTATTAGGAGGGCATTCATCCCACCAGGGATGATGCAGCCCTCTTGTCTGGAACCATAGCTAAATGTTTATTAGGGATGAGCGAGTACACCACTGTCTGTATCTGTTCAACCAACTAGATTATCTGTATCCGTATCTGTACTCGGAATGGGCGGGGTTTCAACCGGAAGTGGGTGTGGTTTGACCGGCAATGGGTGGGGCTTAAATCACTACATTATTTTAAGTCTAAAATTGATATGGATTGATCACAAGTTGCTATATTTATTATTTATTTTAAAACTATTCACAGAACAGCCTCGGAATTGAGATTCAAATCAATGTTTTTGATTACAAAAGTAAGAGAACTATTTACAGAACAAGTTTTTATAGAACTGAGGCAGAACATGAATATTCTTAAATCTATGAATGAATATTTACCGAAGAGCCTCAGAATTGAGATTCAACGCGTTTGATCACAATAGTAAAGGAACTATATATAGAACGAGTAAGCACAAAGTGCATTAATGAAGTGCATGCAATAGGAAATCATCAATTACGAAGTATGCATGAATAAGAATTGCCATACTTAACAAAACTTTTAATTTTTTTTCTTCTTTTTCAGTTTAATTTTTTTCTATAATCAAACTGGTTTTTTTAATTATTTATTTTTAGCACCTAATGTTCTTGCCAATTTTTTTTCACATTTTTAGACAAAGTTGATTGCTGTGTGTGTGTGTGTGTGTGTTTGTTTGTGTGTGTGTGTGTCTGTGTGTGCGCGTGCGCGGTATGTCTCGGTGTAGAAAGTATAGAATTATTAATTTGAACAGAGTTTAGAACAAACAGGTAAAAAAAAAAGACGAGTGGAGGCGGTGGTTAAATGCAAGTGTACGTGCAACAAAAAAACAACAACAAGAAAGTTCACCAGGTAACCAAACACCAATTGCCATACCACCTTGACAGAGGCAAGCTGAAGAAAACCTAAGAAGAAAGATGTGAGCTACGGTGAAGCCACCAACAGAGAGATCAGTAAATGTCTGCATGTGCTGGAGAGTGGGACAGGGACAAACTCCGCTCTAGCTGCAATCTGTAGGGTGGGGGGGAAAGTATGTGTGATTAGCCAATCACAGAGCATGAAAACAGTGAGGATGATTTTCCTTCAGTCCGATTACGAGTATTAACGGGTTTTACTAGTATCGTACTCGTACTCGTCAAAAATGTGTTATCCGTACCGGATACTTGTATGAAACGAGTATCTGGCTCAACCCTAATGTTTATCTCCCAAATCCAAAAATGCTGGAGTGGAGATCAGGCAATATAGTTGCCGTCTTACACGCTTCTCTGAGTTTCCCTTACCGCAGTCCCCGGCCGTAGCTAACTGTAGTTTAAGTGATGCACAGCCCATAAAGACTTAATCCAGGCTGTCTTAATGTGTCTGTTTCTCGGACCTACAGAAATGACACGTAGGAATCCCTCATTACTTGCTGTTAATTCATTTCAAAAAACGAAATTCCACAATATAGTGACGAAGTATTTATTATTTACAGTGATTTAAACGTTTATGAGCCATCCGCATACTAATATTAAACCACCTTACATCTGTATTACCTTTTCCCACACATAGCCTGTTTAAAAACTATTGAATTAAAGAAAAGTTGCAGGAGGAAATTGCAGTGTGTACCCAGACAAAGTCAAGATAGGAGAATTAAATATGTTTTTTTAAACATTAGATCTTTTTCATCCAAGGCTCTTTTACTTAATGATCTAATAACTGAGCACAGCCTGGACCCTTTCGGACTAACAGAAACCTGGCTATTTAAGGATGAGTAAGTCTTAGGTCCAGTCCACACGATGACAGATTTTTTTAAAAACGCAACTTTTTAAAAACACATCGAAAACGATTCGCGTCCACACGACAGCGTTTAAAAAAAACCAACCCGTCCACACGTAAACGCAGCAGTGCGTATTCGAAGACGGCTATAGGTATGCAAAACCATATGGTGGCAGTATTGAGTCACATTTTATCCAATAGGAATCCTCCGTGTTTTGTTGTCACAACACACGGACCAATAAATATGACGTCACAGCAGTTTTCGTCACAGGCAAGACGTCAGCGTCTTTGAAAAGTTGCGGATACGTCGTCCACACGACAACGCAGACCCAGCGTTTTTTTAAAAATCCACCTCGGCCAGCGTTTTTAAAAAGTTGCGTTTTCGTTCCGAATATCTGCGTTGTCGTGTGGATGGAAGGCGTAAACACAAGAGAAAAGTTGCGTTCCGTCATCGTGTGGACGGGGCCTTAATGAAACCTCTCCTCCCAGCCATTTATTTGCTACGTTCCTCAAAAAAATTAATTGACTTCATTCAATTTGTAATTGTATATTGTCATCCTCGACCGTATTCTTCTTTTCTGGTGGAATTTTCTGAATTTTTATCTAATTGGGCTGTTACCAAAGATAAGGTAAGAGTAATAGGAGATTTCAATGTTCATTTTGATATTGTGGATGATACTTTCTGTGTTGGTTTTAAATCTATATTAGACTCTAAGATTCTCACAGGTAGTAGATGGTCCTACCCATAACCCTAACCCTAACCCTAGCCCTAGATCTTGTTCTCACCTACAATGTAGATATGGAGCACCTAGCCATTCTCCCTCAAAACAAGATCTTGTCAAATCACTCCCTAGTTATCTTTGACTTTGCCCTTACCTGGAGTTAATCCACCAGATAAAACTTTCTAGATCAATTTCTGATGCTTTTATAGCTGCATTTAAAGAAAGAATTTCCTCAGCCATAGAGCCGGTGTGTTCAACTGACCCCTACTTTAGCACTAGCCTAAAATTGAATATCTCACAAACAGTATGAGACACATACTAAAAAAAACTTTAGATGACATAGCTCCATTAAAAATGAAGATTAAAAAACAGGAAAGGTCAGCCCCACAGTTTAACTTGTTAGTCCGCAAGCTCAAACAACTGCAGACTGGAGAGAATTTGCCGATCAACAAAAACTGACGTAGCCTATGCAACTTGAAAAGATAGCTTTATAACATATAATAAAAAGGCTCTCTATAGAAGTAGAAATGTCTTCTACTCTATATTAATAGAGGAAAATAAAGACTTTTCAGCACTGTAAACAGGCTGAGTAAGAAGCACAACAGTATTGAGCCCACCATTCTTTTGAATCTGAACAACGATGACTTTCTTAGGTTCTTTCAAAATGAAATAACAAGACTTAAAGATGAGATGTGTCACATACTGCCATACGTGAATCCTACAGCAGAGGAATCTGTTCAATGTAGCAATATTCTGGAGGACTTTCGGCAAATGGAACTCTCCGACTTAAATTCCCTAATTTCCTCTGCTAAACCAACCACCAGTCTGCTGAACAAAATTCCGACTATGCTTCTACCAAAACAAAATAATCTAAATGAGACATTTAATGTATGCATTTGATTGATAATGTGTTGCAATGAGAGAAATATTGTTGACTCTGGGGACAGGAATTTTACAAGCCAAATGACTTCTACACGTCACCCCTTTTTTTTCCTTATTTGGATGTTGTTGATGTTGCAAAAGTGATGAAAGTGAAGTCTGCTGTAAAAACGTTTCCGGAAAGAAAAATATAAACTGAATAAATAAATAAAATAAATAAATAGATAAAATTAACCAGTCCTTAAAAATAGGTTATGTGCCTCAATCTTTTTAAGTGGTCAAGCCCCTCCTAGATGTTAGCCTCCTCTCAAACTATAAGCTGATCTCCAACCTGTCATTCCTACCTAAGATTCTAGAGAATGAAGTGGTCAAAACACTAAATTACTATTTATTGGAAAATCTTCATTAGAGGACTTTCAGTCAGCTTTTGGAATAAATTATTCTTCTTTTCTTTTGGCTTTCCCTTCAGGGGTCGCCACAGCAAATCGATTGCCTCCATCTAACGCTGTCTTCTGCATCCTCTTCTCTCACACCAACTACCTTCATGTCCTCTTTCACTACATCCATAAACCTCCTCTTAGGTCTTCCTCTAGGACTCCTGCCTGGCAGTTCAAAATTCAGCATCCCTACCAATATATTCACTATCTCTCCTCTTGGTATGCAGTACTCTTTTTTGGCATGAAACCATACTGTTGCTCAGGGCTCGAAATTGCCACCATTTTGGTCGTATATGCGCCAAATTTTTATCAGTGCGACTATTAAATATATTTGGGAGTACCGGTGTGACTAGGGAAAAAAATCTGGTGCGCCTTTTTTTCCTCTTCTCTCTCGCTCTTTCTCTTTCTCTTTCTCCATAGAGCAGGGATCACCAAATGGCGGACCACGGACCCGTGACCACTCCATGATAAATTCACAAGAGTAGATTTTCTTGGCGCATTTTTACTTGCAGTTCACGACTACAGGCGGCGGGCGCTGCTCCTCCAGTTAATACGGTAATAGCGCCACTCAGTTCAGCCAATCAGATTGTATGTCTACCCTGCGCTGTCAGCATACCAGGAAGTTTACCGCTACAGCGGAGCACAGAAGAAAGGAGACAGCATAGCTCCAAACGAAGGGAGGTTAACGAGGAAAACCGCTGGTTAAGAATGAGTGGATGAAATTTATGTTTATTCCTCCATCAGGCAGTTCAAAACCATTTTACCTCATATGGTCTGAACATGTAGCATGAATTAAAAGTGGTAACATGAAGCTCCGCTATGAAACAAAGCACAGAGCTTTTGCGCAGAATTATCCCCAGAAGTCCGAGCTGAGGGCAGAATGACCGAGAAAAATGCAAACGATGTTTACTAAAGGCATGGTGGATTTTGGGGCAACATAAAACATCTTTTAGTGATGGGACAGTTGTGAATAAGTGCTTAAAAGCTGTTGTTGACATTTTGTTTTGGGGAAAACAGAAAGATGAGATGTGTGGAAAAAGTCCCAATGTCAGTTTCAACAGCAACCAGAAAATCACAAATATTAACAGCTTGATGCAGCTATTCAGAGAGCACCATATCTGTGGCCATTGATGAGTTGTAGCTTGTGTGTGTGTCAGGTTCCTTCACAAAGATAAGGAGCTCTTTGCTGAGGGTAACACCACTATGAAATACACACAAGGGGAGAGGACATACATACAGCATATGCTGATCAAGTCCAGTGGTCTCTTTCACCAACATTACAGAGACCACCACAAGGTGGAAAAAAACAAAAAAAAGTTAATTCAAGGCCTGCTGCTGCTCACAAATGCTCACTTCTGCCCTTAGTCTAGCTTCAACTACTCTTTCCCATAACTTCATTGTATGGCTCATCAGCTTTATTCCTCTGTAGTTGCCACAACTCTGCACATCTTCCTTGTTCTTAAAAATGGGCACCAGCACACTTTTCCTCCATTCCTCAGGCATCTTCTCACTAAGATCCTGTTGAACAACCCAGTCAAGAAACTCTACTGCCACCTCTCCTAGACACTTTCATACCTCCACAGGTATATCATCAGGACCGACTGCCTTTCCACCCTTAATCCTCTTCAATGGCCTCCTCACTTTATCCTGACTAATCTTTGTTACTTCCTGGTCCACAATAGCCACCTCTTCTAGTCTATGTTCTCTCTCATTTTCCTCGTTCATCAACTCTTCAAAGTACTCTTTCCATCTTCCCATCACACTACCTGCACCTGTCAATAGACTTCCATCCCTATCCTTAATCACCCTAACCTGCTGCACGTCCTTCCCATCTCTGTCTCTCTGTCTTGCCAACCTGTATAAATCAGTTTCTCCCTCCTTACTGTCTAACCTAACATACACGTCATCAAAAGCCCCTTGTTTGGCCTTTGCCACCTCTAACTTCCACTTATGCTGCATCTCCCTGCACTCCTGTCTACTCTACTCTCCTCAGTCCACTCAGTATCTTCTTAGCTAACCTTTCTCTGTATATACTCCTGTACCTCCTCATTCCACCACCAAGTCTCCTTATCTACTTTCCTTCCAGATGACACACCGAGTACTCTCCTACCTGTCTCTCTGATCACATTAGCTGTAGTTGTCCAGTCATCTGGAAGCACTTTCTGATCACCAAGAACCTATCTGAACTCCTTCCTAAAAGTCACACAACACTCTTCCTTTTTTTTTTAGCTTCAACCATTTTGTCCTCTGTTCTGCTTTTTCCCCTCTTCATCTTCCTCACCAGCAGAGTCATACTACACACCACCATCCTATGCTGTTTGGCTACACCCTCGCCTACCACTACTTTACAGTAGCTGATCTCCTTCAGATTACATTGTCTACACAAGATGTAGTCTACTTGTGTGCTCCTACCTCCACTCTGATAGGTCACCCTATGTTCCTGCCTCTTCTGGAAGAAAGTATTCACTATAGCCATTTCCATCCGTTTTGCAAAGTCAACTACCATTTGTCCTTCTGCATTCCTCTCCTGGATACCAAACCTGCCTATCACCTCCTCATCACCTCTGTTTCCTGAAACAACATGTCCATTGAAGTCTGCACCAATGACAACTCTGTCACTTCTAGGTATGCTCTGCATCAATTCATCAAAGTCCAACCAGAATTGCTCCTTCTCTTCCAGCTCACATCCTACCTGTGGAGCACACCGACTAATAACATTGAACATCACACCTTCGATTTCTAGCTTCAGACTCCTCACTCTATCTGACACTCGTTTTACCTCCAGGACATTCCTAACAAACTCCTCCTTCAATATAACTCCATTTCTCTTCCTATCTACACCATGATAGAACAAGTTGAACCCTGCTCCTAAACATCTAGCCTTGCTACCTTTCCACCTGGTCTCTTGTACACACAGTATGACTACCTTCCTCCTCTGCATCATGTCAACCAACTCTTTACATTTTCTTGTCATAGTTCCAACATTCAATGTCCCTACTCTCAGTCCTATACTCTTGGCGTTCCTCTTCTTTGCAATGAGAGAAATATTGTTGATTCTGGGGACAAGAATTTTAAAAGCCAAATGACTTCTACATGTCACCCCTTTATTTTCTTATTTGGATGTTGTTGATGTTGCAAAAGTGATGAAAGTGAAGTAGGCTGTAGTAACATTTCCGGAAAGAAAAACATAAACTGATTAAATACATAAAATAAACAAATAGATAAAATTAACCAGTCCTTAAAAATAGGTTATGTGCCTCAATCTTTTTAAGTGGTCAAGCCCCTCCTAGATGTTAGCCTCCTGTCAAACTATAAGCTGATCTCCAACCTGTCATTCCTACCTAAGATTCTAGAGAATGAAGTGGTCAAAACACTAAATTTTTTAGTCCTATACTCTTGGCATTCCTCTTCTTTCTCTTCCTACGAACACACTTTCCTCCTCTCCTTCTTCGACCAACAGTTGTCCAATTTCCACTGGCACGCTGTAGGTGAACAGCATCGATGGCAGTCATTGTTAACCTTGGCCTCGACCGATCCGGTATGGAAGTCATAGGTTTGATTCACATGTTTGGTTTGGCAAAAGTTTTACGTCGGATGCCCTTCGTGACACAACCCTCTGTATTTATTCGGGCTTGAGACTGGCATAATAACACACTGGCTTGTGCCCTCTTGTGGCTACAGGTTTTAGAATAAATAACAGTACGGAAACTGCACTGTTAAGAGTTACAAATGACCTTTTAATAACGTCAGATGAAGGTCTTCCATCCGTTTTAGTTTTATGTAGATCATAACATTCTTCTCAGGAGATTAGATGATGAGGTGGCCATTAAAAACTCAGTATTAAACTGAGTCAGGTCATATCTATCTGAACGATATAGTCAGATAAATAAAATCTGACCAATTAGTTAAATAAGAGACTTGTCTCAGGGATATTAACTCTTGGATGCTCCACAACTTCTCAATACTAAACACTAACAAAACGGAAATTATTATTGGGCCTAAACAGATGATTTTGTAATGCTGTAATTCACTGAGACAATATTGCTTTATACTCTACCAATGATGTCAGGAACTTGGGAGTGATTTTGATCAGGATCTGTCCTTTGACTCTCATATTAAGTCTGTATCTCGGACAGCCTTCTTTCATGTATGAAACATTGTTAAAATCAGAAATTTCTTATCCTTTGAAGACACAGAAAAAAATCATTCATGCCTTTGTTACTTCTATATTAGACTACTGCAATTCCTTAGTATCATCTTACATTCGGGGTCTAGACATTATACCCATTCACAATGCTAGATGGCGCCAGATATCTTTAAAGCGAATGCTGAGCTTAACTCCCCAGGCCAAAGCGAACCCCTGTCAGGAGAGAAGAAAAATAAAAATAGTGGTAGCACGAAGAAGAAAAATAAAAAATAGCGGTAAGAAAGAAAAGAGAAGAAAATAAGAGAAGAGATAACAGAAAATGGAGAAACGTTGAGACAATCTGGAGAAAAGTGGGTCGAAGATCGGCCATGTTAACCGGCAGCTGAGGAGAAGTTATGATGGAAACTTCAAGACGATGGTGATAAATGAGACAGAGTCTTCAAACAATTGCAAAGCGCTGTGAAATATGGTGTCACAGGGTGTAATGTACAGAGATGGAGAGCTCAAAAAGATCGCCTAAAAAATGCTCACAGTCAGAGAAAAGCTTTCCGTGGTCCTCAGAGGGTGTGCGCCTACTTGGACGAGAAACGAAAGGATGGGATGCCCATCAGCAGAACTGTCATTCAGGTCAAGGCCGTGGAAATAGCCAAAGAGCTAAACATACCCACCACTGACTTCAAAGCAAGCCTCGGCTGGTGTAAAAGAATGATACGGCGTGAAGAGATTTAGACATAATACACGTGTTATTTGCTAATGCTATTTGCTATTTTTGCTAGCTTCACAGTAGTCAACTTTAATCACACACTCATTTAATCTTTGCAGACAGTTGAACCCTATCCCAGTGCACACAGAGCTCACAGAACTCATCTAATCTTTTCTCACCCTTGAAGTCTGTACACATTTGAACAATCACACCCCCCCACACACACACACACAAACCTCCACACCCCCACACATCCAAGGAAACAGTTCCATTTATGGAAGTCTTCACAGTTATGGGGTGATCAGGATGTAGGCAGGATTGTTTACAGGATGATACCGGAGACGGAAACTACGTCGAGAAGATGCGGCTGGAAACCTGTCACGGATTGGTCCAGAATACACCACATCCCCTCATGCATATTCTTAAACTGAATTGTTTAAATCTGACCGGGCCAAGATAGAATTTGCTCTTCTTCAGCTGCGTCTGATGTAAGACCTGTGTAGTACCGGCAGTCAGGGACTGTGGAGAGCACGGATATTTGTATTAGACTTGTTGTCAGGAATAAACTTTTTAAACTTATGACGATCGGCTAAGTCTCCTGCTTTACCTCAATAAGAACCCACAGAATAAAGAAGCTGTGAAAAGACTTTGCTTCAGGCGCAACAGACCAAGACTGCGACGCAGAACAAGTCTAGCCCAGCGCCTGCCCTCTGACTTTGGAGAGAAGCTGTTGTCTTTTCAGCGCTGTGTAATCAACTTAAGGAAAAAGCACTCTTACCCACTGGATCAGATTGGCAAAGCTGATCAGACACCTGTGTTTTTTGACATGCCAACACCTGTCACTGTACACAAAAAAGTGAGAAATCTGTTATTACAAAATCCACTGGAAATGAGAAGAGCCGCGTTACCGTCATGTTAGCCTGCCTCGAAGACGGAACCAAAGTCCCTCCGTATGTGGTGTTCAAAAAGTCTTTTTTCAAACTTGAGTCTTGAAAAGGAGGGCGTCGTCTTATAATCAGGGTCGTCTTATATTCGGGCCAATATGGTATATGGGATAATTACACCCCCAGTTGGGTTCACAGGAAACTCATCCTCAGTATCTCATGATGAAATCTTGATAAATAATACTGAAAATGTTGGCTCGTCACGTTGTCGCTTGATTTATCGGCATTGATATGGATTCACCCCGATGTCTACGATTGCGTCACTTCCGCTGTCATGGTGTGCTCCATAACTTACGATGAATTTTGTTTTTCTGAGTACCCAATGCTCATAAAAAAAATTAAAAATGCCACCCAGCCTTTTTTTATTTCTGTACTTCAAATGCAGACCTGGTTCATTTTGACTTCACTGTCCCTTTAAAGAGAGTTGCATTAAGTACTTTAGGAGCTTGTGTTATTTGTCTTTCTTTGCTTTTTCTTGATACTAATACATTGATGCTTCACATGCTTGCAAGATACTGCCACTTTCTACTGTATGTGCTTCTGCTCGACTGGTGGGGAACAAGTATAGAAGACAGGAATTTCGAAGGCCTAAAAATCCCGCCCCCACTTCAGCAGCTAGAGCTCAACTTTCAGTTCTATCCGGCCTATCTGCCACGCTCTGTTTCTTTCTCTCTTTTCCTTGCCCTGTCACTATCCCCATTGTCTTTCCTTTCCCACCCAACTGCTCAAGGTGGATGACTGCCCTCCAGAGTCTGGGTCATGCCCGGAGTGTTTTCCTCAGTGAGGGAGTTTTTCCCCGCCACTGCCACTTACCTTTGCCCTGGAAGGTTCTGTTGGGTTCCTGTGTTTGTTATATATACCTTGTGTGGTACCTTCACAAGTCATCCACCCATCCGTCCATTTTCGTCCGCTTTATCCGCCGCAGCGGGTCACGGGAAGATGGAGCCTATCCCAGTTGGAATAGGGCGTGAGGCGGGGGACACTCCAGGCACGACGCCAGTGCACCGTGGAGCCACACACAAAGACAGACAACCACATATACAAACACTCACTACTACGGTCAATTTGGGACCAGCCAATCAACCTGAAGTGCATGTTTTTGGAGGTGGGAGGAAGCCGGAGAACCTGGAGAGAACCCACGCAGACATGGGGAGAACATGCGAACTCCGCACAGAGCGGGACTCAAACCCGTACCCGCTGTGTTGTGTGGCAACAGTGCTACCCAATGTGCCACCGTGCCACCCCTGCACAAGCCATCTTTGCAAAACTACCCTAGTGCGTTTCATTTTATACGAATACTGTATGGATCATCTCTCCTCTCTTGATCTCTCCACACACACACACACACACACACACACACACACACACACACACACACACACACACACACACACACACACACACACACACACACACACACACACACACACACACACACACACACACTACCTTCTGCCTTCAGTGTCAGCTTCACAGAATCCACTTTACAATGACTCCTTTTGCTGTCTTTGAATGTTTCAGCTGTGATGGTGGCAGTGTACTCAGCCACATCCCCAGTAGGTTGAATTTCAACTGCAAACCTACAAAAATTAAATAGTTCACTAAATGCTAAATTTATTTTTTGTTAGTTATTATGTAAAAACAATGTTTCACATAACATTAAAAGAGGCACTACTCACATTAAAAAATGTTGTCAAAACTCCATAAAAACACTTTATATTAGATTTGCTCATGGGATAGTCTCTTACCTGGTTTCTCCAGGTAGGGGATAATATGGGGCATGGGTGAAGGAAGTAACATTGGAATAGTGCATTATTGTGCACAATGTCAAGCCTTTGAATAGAGGCTGGCAGTCATTTGAGTCAGACTGGTTCTTCACCCTGGATGGCACAATTTCAGTTTTACCAGAGGAGGCTGATAGTAGTGTATTACTGCATTTCAAAACAAGAAAGGGTTAAAAAGGGGTGAAAGAGGTCACAAGTAAGCAGAGTTACAAAGAATGTTTAATCGCTACATATGCCACTGACCTTACACTGAATAACTGAGTGTTGGACTTAGGAGCAAGGATGGACAGTCTTATTTGGGGTGCGCTCACAGTGACCTTAGCGTTGAAAGAACTCTCATGGTGTATGTTAGTGTGCATTGCAAGCCAAGTGTCCACATGTTCAGGAATGTACACACCCATTTGGGTAATGAATTCCAGTCCAACTGAAGGCATGAATGACATACTCGTCTGCAAAAAAGGATGAAACACAATAAATGTAATTGATTCTAATTTTACAGGTAGAGTAAGATGAAGGGAAACTGAATTACCTCAGGACGCGAGGGAGTCAGGCCACCTTTAGCACCAGTTGCAAACACTCCAGCCAGAGAAAATTTCAGAGGAAGGCCAGAGACAGTGGGTAGAGAAAAGACATTCTCCATGAAGATATAATGAGCAAAGACTTCATTGTCAGTATTAGATGTCAATGCAAGAAAGGCCTGTTGAAGAGGAAACAAGTATGTTATCTGGGCTGGGGGATGCTGCACTGTGGTTGTCATGGGGACTATAAAAAACTTGACCGGAATTAGGGTTGAGCTGGGTACTCCTGTCAGATGAGTATCCAGTACGGATAACGTATTACTGATGAGTACGAGCATGATACAAGTAAAACTCGTCAGTGCTCATGGTCGGGCTGAAGGAAAATTTTCATAACTGTCTGTCTTCACGCTCTGTGATTGGCCAGTCACACACAGCGCCCGCCCCTCCCTACAGAGACAAATCACTGCAGCCAGAGCTGTCAACTCGCTGCCCAACTCTCGCACAGCGAACATTGACTGATTGCGTGATCAGATCACATAATGTTTTTAAACCATTCGTAACAAATAAAGTCTGTCACGTGGATTGTTGTGCGCATGTTTACGTGACAGTATAGCTGTGAAACTGTCTTTCGGTTTTATTTGGAGCTGATTGACCGCGGAACACTGGAGAGATGATTGTTTACATTTGATCTAAGACAAGCGGTTCAAATGGCTTCTTATAATCAGATGGCAGGCGGCGTGATTCTGTCCGTGTAGTTGCCATTATACAAGCGGGGATGCATGTATTCACGTGATTCGAACATGCATCGCGAGTTGTGCATTTATTCATGTGACGCAAACGTCTATGTGACGCAAACGACTGTGCACATGATTCACACATTTGTATGCGCAAATTGTGTGCATAGTCTTATTTTGAAAAACTCATTTGAAGAGTGGTACAAGTGACACAAACTATATTTAGCAATGTTAGAAGCCTATGGCAAACTTTTTTGAGTTAAAAATTAAATTGATGAGCATGTTTTTGGTTTTTATGTGCAATATAATATAATTTGTTCAATTTCCGAATTTGACTGTGTGTCCATTTTGGCCCAAAAAACTCCTTTGAAGAGTGGCAAAAGTGACACAAATTGTATATAATTATGTTAAAAGACTATGGCAACCGTTTTTGAGCTGAAGATCAATTAGATGAGCATGTTTTTGGTTTTTATGTGCAATAAAATACAATTTTTCCTTTTCCAAATTTGACCGTGTGTCTATTTTGCACCAATATGTCAATATAATAAGTTATAGGGAAATAAAAACTATCTGTTCATATAGCTGAAGTTGTGCTGTAGATAAACATACCATGCATGGGTATGTTAAATCATTTTTAATGTGATATAAAGAGACAAATATCAAAAGTACAAAAAAAACGCCAAAACAGGTCAGGGCTGTAAGGGTTTAAAACAAAGAAGATGTGCAGAGTTGTGGCAACTACAGAGGAATATAGCTGATGAGCCAATGAACTTATGGGAAAGAGAAGTTGAAGCTAATCTAAGGGCAGAAGTGAGCATTTGTTCGCAGCAGTATGGTTTCCTGCCAAAAAAGTGTACTACAAATGCAGTATTTTCTTTGAGGATGTTGGTAGAGAATGACAGAGAAGGCCAGAGGGAGCGGCATTGTGTTTTTGTAGATCTGGAGAAAGCTTGACCCTAAGTCCTTGAAATCTTCCACCTTAGTGATCTCTTCTCCCTGTAACCTCACTCTTCCACTTGGGTCCCTCTCATTCACACACATGTACTCTATCGTACTGTGGCTAACCTTCATTCCTCTCCTATCCAGGACAATCCTCCACCTCTCTCGCATCTCCTCCACTTGTTTCCTACTCTCACTACAAATCACAATGTCATCTGCAAACATCATAGTCCATCAGAATTCCTTTCTAACTTTGTCTGTGTCTTGTTTGTGTGTCTAACCTCATCTCGTCCCGTCTAACCTCGTCTGCCTAAACTCGTCTCGTTTATCTAACCTTGTCTGGTCTGGAGGCGCCCAACTTCATGCAGTATGACTTAGCATACCAATTACTACATCTGATCAAGTGGATCCATCCACATGATGTTCCTGGCTTGAACTAGAACATCAATCTCTCTGATCTTCCCTTTATAACCCCAACCCTTAAACAGCATTGCTTCAAGAATCGTTTGATTGCCTCCACCTTGTCTGCTTGGTAGAAAACCGTTGATCGTAAAAGATCTCAGTTACAACCTGGTATCTTCTTCTTTTCTTTTCGGCTTTCCCTTCAGGGGTCGCCACAGCGAATCAGTTGCCTCCATCTAACCCTGTCTTCTGAATCCTCTTCTCTCACACCAACTACCTTCATGTCCTCTTTGACTGCATCCATAAACTTCCTCTTTGGTCTTCTGCTAGGCCTCCTGCCTGGCAGTTCAAAACTCAGCATCCTTCTACCAGTATATTCACTATCTCTCCTCTGGACATGTCCAAAACATCTCAGTCTGGCCTCTCTGATTTTATCTTCAAAACTTCTAACATGTGCTGTCCCTCTGATATACTCATTCCTGATCCTATCCATCCTAGTCACTCCCAAAGAGAACCTCAGCATCTTCATCTCTGTTACCTCCAGCTCTGTCTCCTGTTATTTCCTCAGTGACACTGTATCGAGACTAAAGAACATCGCTGGCATCACCAGAGTTTTGTTCAAATGAAAGGAAATTTCATTTTAGCTGAAACTTTTCTATTACGCATCACACCTGAAACTTTTCTCCATCCGGCCTGTACATGCTTCTTCACCTCTTTTCCACACTCTCCATTGCTCTGGACTGTTGACCCTAAGTACTTAAAATCCTCCACCTTCTTGATCTCTTCTCCCTGTGTCACTGGTTCGTAAATGCAGCAGGGAAAAAATTGATGGCGCAGCCGCAAAAGATCCGTTTTTGTGGGGTTTTTAGTTTCACCAATAACAACCAGTGAAAAAATATTTACAGTGAAGATAAAAATTTCCAAAACCAAAAACCCAGCGCAACAAAAAGAAGTATATACAGAGAAAACTTTCACTACTCATTGACACCATGCACAATGCTCCACTCTAGCTCCAAAACTCCAACTCTTCCCATAAAGCAGAAATGCTTCTCTTATATAACCCCATGCCCCTCCTCTGGCAAACCAACAATAATTAAGTTGAGTTTTTTTTCAATATCTGTTATAATATACCAGAACCAGACAAAATAACTACTAACCTGCTTTACAAATAAACCAGAACAGAATAAAACATAAATGCCCATCATATGGCTGTTTAAACATTGATCAAAACTCCGCAAAATACAAAACAATTCAGTAATACACAAAATGGTTTAGTCCAGGTACCGGGTTGGCCTGACAGCGCGCCACTTTGCGATATCTAAGCCACACCCAGGTAGTGGCTCGGTTTGGCCCCTGAACAGGATACAGACCAATGCAGCATCCGCAGGTGAGCATCTCTCAAGAAGTTCTGTGTGAATGTGGGGAAAACGCGAAGGCGCCGAGTGTACACCCTCGAACGCACTACCGCGACAGTGTGTGGATGCGGACATGAGAATGTGAACCTGCCAGAGAATATGCATGAAACAGTCTGAGCGGGACTGCGCTCCTGTGGTTCTGCCAGGAAACAATGAAACCGCTGCTGCGGCCGCTCTCCTGGGCGAGGGAGAGGCGCGCGGAATGGAGATGGACGGAGCGGTCTCTACCGTCACACCCTGTAACCTCACTCTTCCACTTGGGTCCCTCTCATTCACACGCATGTACTTTGTCTTACTGTGGCTAAACTCCATTCCTCTCCTTTCCAGGACAAACCTCCACTTCTCTAGCTTCTCCTCCATCTGTTCCCTGCTCCCACTATAGATTACAATGTCATCTGCAAACATCATAGTCCACGGGGACTCCTGTCTAATCTCGTCTGTCAGCCTGTCCATCACCATGGCAAACAAGAAGGGGTTCAAAGCTGATTCCTGATGCAGTCCCACCTCCACCTTGAACTCCTCTGTCACACCTATAGCACACTTCACCACTGTCCTACAGTTCTCATACATGTCCCACACCACTCTAATATACTTCTCTGCCACTCCAGACTTCCTCATACAATATCACAGTTCCTCTCTGGGCACCCTGTCATAAGCTTTCTCCAGATCCTGGTCCACAACAAAATTCCAGTTTTTGTTCTTTCTTATTTTCCTCGTTCATCAACTCTTCAAAGTACTCTTTGAAAAGTTGATGAACCTGTCAATATACTTCCATCCCTATCCTTCATCACGTCATTCCCATCTCTGTCTCTCTGTCTTGCCAACCTGTATAGATCAGTCTCTTCCTCCTTACTGTCCAACCTAACATACAAGTCATCATAAGCCCCTTGTTTGGCCTTTGCTACCTGTACTTTCACCTTACGCTGCAACTCCCTGTACGCCTGTGTACTCTCTTCAGTCCTCTCAGTGTCCCACTTCTTCTTAGCTAACCTCTTTCTCTGTATACACTCTTGTACCTCCTCATTCCACCACAAAGTCTCCTTATCTACGTTCCTCGCAGATGACACACCAAGTACTCTCCTACGTGTCTCCCTGATCACATTAGGTGTAGCTGTCCAGTCATCTGGAAGCACCTCCTAACCACTCAGGGCCTGTCTTATCACCTTCTTAAAAGTCATGCAACAGTCTTCCTTTTTCAGCTTTCACCATTTGTTCTCTGCTCTGACTTTGCTCTCTTCATCTTACTCACCACCAGAGTCATCCTACACACCACTATCCTATGCTGTTTGGCTACACTCACAGTCACTGATATCCTTCAGATTATACCATCTACACAAGATGTAGTCTGCCTATGTGCTCCTACCTTCACTCTTATGGGTCACCTTATGTTTCTGCCTATTGTGGAAGAAAGTATTCACTATAGCCATTTCCATCCTTTTTGCAAAGTCAACTAGCCGCAAGAGGACACAAGCCGGTGTCTTATTGTGCCGGTCCCAAGCCCGGATAAATACAGAGGGTTGCGTCAGGAAGGGCATCCGGCGTAAAACTTTTGCAAAATCAAAGATGCGAATAAAACCTATGACTTCCATACCGGATCGGTCGAGGCCCGCGTTAACAACGACCGCCATCGGCGCTGTTGACCTACAGGGCGCCGGTGGAAATTGGATTACTGTTGGTCGAAGAAGGAGAGGTGGAAAGTGTGTTTGCTCGAAGAAAGAGAAGAGGAACACCAAGAGTATAGGACTAAGAGTAGGGACGTTGAATGTTGGAACTATGACAGGAAAAGGTAGAGAGTTGGTTGACATGATGCAGAGGAGGAAGGTAGACATACTGTGTGTACAGGAGACCAGGTGGAAAGGCAGCAAGGCTAGAAGTTTAGGAGCAGGGTTCAAGTTGTTCTCTCATGGCATAGATGGGAAGAGAAATGGAATAGGAGTTATCTTGAAAGAGGAGTTTGTTAGGAATTTCCTGGAGGTAAAAAGAGTGTCGGATACAGTGATGAGTCTGAAGCTAGAAATAGAAGGTGTGATGTTCAATGTCGTTAGTGGGTATGCTCCACAAGTAGGATGTGAGCTGGAGGAGAAGGAGAAATTCTGGTCGGACTTTGATGAAGTGATGCAGAGCATACCTAGAAGTGAGAGAGTTGTCATTGGAGCAGACTTCAATGGCCATGTTGGTGCAGGAAACAGAGGTGATGAGGTGAGAGGAACGCAGAAGGACAGATGGTGGTTGACTTTGCAAAAAGGATGGAAATGGCTGTGGTGAATACTTTCTTCCAGAAGAGGCAGGAACATAGAGTGACCTATAAGAGTGGCAGTAGGAGCACACAGGTAGACTACATCTTGTGTAGACGGTGTAACCTGAAAGAGATCAGTGACTGCAAAGTAGTGGTAGGTGAGAGTGTAGCCAGACAGCATAGGATGGTGGTGTGTAGGATGACTCTGGTGGTGAGGAAGATCAAGAGGGCAAAGGCAGAGCAGAAGACGAAATGGTGGAAGCTGAAAAAGGAAGAGTGTTGCATGACTTTAAGGAAGGCGTTAAGACAGGCTCTAGGTGGTCAGGAGGTGCTTCCAGATGACTGGACAACTACAGCTAATGTGATCAGGGAGACAGGTAAGAGAGTACTTGGTGTGTCATCTGGAAGGAAAGTAGATAAGGAGACTTGGTGGTGGAATGAGGAGGTACAGGAGTGTATACAGAGAAAGAGGTTAGCCAAGAGGAAGTGGGACACTGAGAGGACTGAGCAGAGTAGACAGGAGTAAAGGGAGATGCAGCGTAAGGTGAAGGTAGAGGTAGCAAAGGCCAAACAAGAAGCTTATGATGACTTGTATGCTAGGTTGGACAGTAAGGAGGGAGAGACTGATCTATACCAATTGGCAAGACAGAGAGATAGAGATGGGAAGGACGTGCAGCAGGTTAGGGTGATTAAGGATAGGGATGGTAGTCTATTGACTGGTGCCAGTAGTGTGATGGGAAGATGGAAAGAGTACTTTGAAGAGTTGATGAACGTGGAAAATGAGAGAGAACAAAGACTAGAAGAGGTGACTGTTGTGGACCAGGATGTAGCAAAGATTAGTCAGAGTGAAGTGTGGAGGGCATTGAAGAGGATGAAGAGTGGAAAGGCAGTCGGCCCTGATGATGTACCTGTAGAGGTATGGAAGTGTCTAGGAGAGGTGGCAGTAGAGTTTCTGACTGGGTTGTTCAACAGGATCTTAGATAGTGAGAAGATGCCTGAGGAATGGAGGAGAAGTGTGCTGGTGCCCATTTTTAAGAACAAGGGAGATGTGCAGAGCTGTGGCAACTACAGAGGAATAAAGCTGATGAGCCATACAATGAAGTTATGGGAGAGAGTAGTGGAAGCTAGACTAAGGGCAGAAGTGAACATTTGTGAGCAGCAGTATGGTTTCATGCCAAAAAAGAGTACTACAGAAGCAGTATTTGCTTTGAGGATGTTGATAGAGAAGTACAGAGAAGGCCAGAGGGAGCTGCATTGTGTTTTTGTAGATCTGGAGAAAGCTTATGACAGGGTGCCCAGAGAGGAACTGTGGTATTGTATGAGGAAGTCTGGAGTGGCAGAGAAGTATGTTAGAGCAGTGCAGGACATGTATGAGGACTGTAAGACAGTGGTGAGGTGTGCTGCAGGTGTGACAGAGGAGTTCAAGGTGGAGGTGGGACTACATCAGGGATCAGCTCTGAGCCTTTTCTTGTTCGCTATGGTGATGGACAGGCTGACAGACGAGGTTAGACAGGAATCTCCATGGACTAGGATGTTTGCAGATGACATTGTGATCTGTAGTGAGAGCAAGGAACAGGTGGAGGAGAAGCTAGAGAGATGGAGGTTTGTCCTGGAAAGGAGAGGAATGAAGGTTAGCCGTAATAAGACAGAGTACATGTGTGTGAATGAGAGGGACCCAAGTGGAAGAGTGAGGTTACAGGGAGAAGAGATCAAGAAGGTGGAGGATTTTAAGTACTTAGGCTCAACAGTCCAGAGCAATGGAGAGTTTTGAAAAGAAGTGAAGAAGCGTGTCCCGGCAGGATGGAACGGGTGGAGGAAAGTGTCAGGTGTGATGTGTGATAGAAGAGTTTCAGCTAAAATGAAAGGAAAGGTGTACAAAACTGTGGTTAGACCAGCGATGTTGTTTGGTCTAGAGACAGTGTCACTGAAGAAAAGACAGGAGACAGAGCTAGAGGTAGCAGAGACGAAGATGCTGAGGTTCTCTCTGGGAGTGACCAGGAAGGATAGGATCAGGAATGAGTACATCAGAGGGACAGCACATGTTAGAGGTTTTGGAGATAAAGTCAGAGAGGCCAGACATGTTTTGGACATGTCCAGAGGAGAGATAGTGAATATATTGGTAGAAGGATGCTGAGTTTTGAACTGCCAGGCAGGAGGCCTAGAAGAAGACCAAAGAGGAGGTTTATGGATGTAATGAGGGAAGACATGAAGGTAGTTGGTGTGAGAGAAGAGGATTCAAAGGACAGGGCTAGATGGAGGAAATTGATTCGCTGTGGCGACCCCTGAAGGGAAAAGCTGAAAGGAAAAGAAGAACTACCGTTTGTCTTTCCGCATTCCTCTCCTGGATACCAGACCTGCCTATCACCCCCTCACCCCCTTTATTTCCTGAACCAACATGTCCATTAAAGTCTGCACCAATGATAACTCTCTCACTTCCAGGTATGATCTGCATCAATTCATCAAAGCCCAACCAGAATTTGTCCTTCTCCACCAGCTCACATCCTACGCACATAGACGCATGCACGGCCAACATCAACAACAGATGGCTGAAGGTGGCTCCAGTCCTCGACCCGCGTTTCAAGGACTTGAAGAGCATACACAGGAAAGAAAAGGATGAGGTATGTGTGTGTTGAAATGAGTACATCAGTTTGTCAAGGCATTCATATATATTAGAATGATGGATAAATTGGTTCTGTCGATTAAATTTGTTTAATGAAGAAAAAGAAGCAGAAAATTTGACAAAGATGCATGTTGTCACTATGTTGGTCAGTCAGTCATTTTCTAACCCGCTTAATCCGCTAATGCAGGTTGCAGGGGAGCCGGTGCCTATCCCGGCAGTCTCAGGGCATGAGGCGGGGGACACTCTGGGCACAATGCCAGTGTACCGCGGAGCCACATAGAGACAAACAATCATTCACACACACACTCACTCCTACGGTCAATTTGGGACCGGCCAATCAACCTGAAGTGCATGCATTTGGAGGTGGGAGGAAACTGTAGAACCCGGAGAGAACCCATGCAGACACGGGGAGAGCATGCGAAGTCCGCACAGAGTGGGACTCAAACCCAGGTCCGCCGTGTTGTGAGACGGCAGCGCTAACCACTGCGCCACCGTGTCGCCCTAGTCACTATGTGTCAGCCTTATATTGTTGTAGGACATATAACAATGTATGGACATTGCTGGCAGCTTTTTCGAAAACTTAAAGTGCAAAATATTTTTCAGTATTTCTTGCAAACTACATGACAGGAAACTACATCTAACCTTTGCCGGCAGGATTCTTTTGAACACATGATAGTAGGTGAACAAGGTCCAAGTGAGCTTTCTTATGTCGCTGGTCTTCATATATCCCATCTCATTTCCAAAAAGACGAAGATAAGCAGTGACTTCAGGTGCAGGATAGACAGATAAGTGATTTATGATTCTCTGGAAATGGTTCCTAATATCTTCCAGAAGATCCTGTGGAATCTGAAGAGACATTTCAAGTCTATATATTGATTTGTATGAAAACTTCATACAAACTAAAATGTAGTTTTGCAGTTTGGAGAGACAGGGGTTAATTCATCAGATACTCAAAAAAACATTGTATATGATGGGTCCACATTGGATTTCACCTGTGTTTTCACTTTGTTTCTGTTGGTTGGCTTTCTGTCAAAAATCCCTCTGAGCATCTGGAGTTTGTCTCTTACCCAATACGTTAATTTGGAGATGGAATCGGGGAAGAAACCCTTTTCTCCAAAAAGTTCATCAAACATTGGTTCAAATCCTGTTCCCTCAATACCAACCTTAAAGGGGTACATTTCCAATGTTGACATAAGACATATAAATGTTTACCTCGCATGTTTTAGACATAACAAAAATGCAATTGCTCATACCTCGAAGATGTCATAGTTGCTGTCAAGAGCTCTTAGTGTGGTCTCCAGCATCAGTTCCTTTGGTAAAGTTACTGTGGAGTCAAATACGATGTTGCTTTGTATCGAGCCCAAAGAAGAGTCTATTTTGTAGTTTTTTGACATGCCAAGTGCTTTTTTAGTAGATGACAGGTGTTCATTTGTGACCAACTTGATGTGCTCCCTGAATCTTCAGTTTGAAGGACAAACAATAGTTTTAGTCTGGTATTATGAAAAAAACCAAAACATTTTTTCTCTCTTAAAATGAGTTTTGCATCTGTCATGTCTGAAACAATGTTTTCTTAACTCATACAGAGGTCATTGAAAGGAAATACAGGACAGAGGTAATTTTATACACAATCCAATACACTTAATTGATTCTAGGTCCTTTGACGATCAAAATCAACCTTGTATTGTTATCATTTTATTAACAAATTGCTACAGCTAACATGTTAGCAAGAAGTCATCAAGTTCATGGAAGATCTCTGTGTTAAATAAAGTAAAAAACACTTGTTCGAAAAGCTTGAAGATTTTTATCCTCTTATCCTTGAGGCTTCTTCAGTTCTTAACGGTTGGTGGGGTGTTCCAGAAATTTTACCTATTCAGAATTATGCAGGTTCTGAAGTAAAAATGAGAGTCATATAAACCCATTCATACAGGTTTCGGCTATTTACAGCAGACCTCCTCTCCAAGTGCGGTAGATTGGAATTAACCATCATCTGACTGACTTTCAAGTGATTCCAGTTTCCATGGTCTGGGAGTTTTAAACCCAGAGCGGATCTTTATTAGCAACACATTGTACATGTTCTGCAGAGATAGTATCACTAACATTAATCTGCCAGCAAAAACTTTGCTGCTAGCAATTTTATATTTTTGAAAGTATTTGACAGCTTTTTCTGTCTGCTAGATGGGATGTACATGAGTGGCATACAATGCTATAATTGTAAGTTGTATAATTCTATAATTCATGATTTTATTTTGTCACAAAAGCTGACAACAATCAACATATAAACAATCTCTATTCTGGTCATTTAAATTTAAATGCCTCAAACTTACTGTAAATTACTCATTCATATGTTGGAAAAAGGCAAAATAATGTTTCTGGCTACTTACTGACGCAGTTGTGGCTCTGTGGATTTGTGGATGTTATTCAGGTGTGATGCCACAAAAGACCGGAGCTCCTCGTTCCCCATGCTGTTAAAATTATCAACAACGTTTCTGACCAGGTCTTGGTCTGGGTTCTTCATTAGTACCAGGTAGGCTGCTACGCGTTTTTCAACAGGGCTCTGATCATCCTTGTACACTTTCAGGAGAACATTTCTGATCTGCATTTGAATAAAATGATTAATTATTGCATTAAATAGTTGCTAAAATTATTGAACTATACATGAACTCCAGAGGATTCCAAATAGATATGATGAGGCAAACTCTATTTAGTTTCAGTGGTTAATTTCAAGTCATGCAGTGCTCTTTTTTTGCTTATATTTGAATTTGTGTGAAGCAATTATACCTCATCATTGATATCCATTAACCTCAGTGCCTGTATTGCTGCCTTTTGGTTTAATAATGGAAGGTCTGTTTTTTGAGCACAATACAATATCATAGAAATCAGGCTGGAGCTGGCAGCTTGTAAGGCCTTACCCATGACACCAACAACCTGGAGTTTAGAAAAAAAGTGTTATTTGAGGCATTGCATCCTCGTGTCACATTTATTTACAAACGCTGACTCATGTAAGTCATGTGAAAAAGGTAGAACACCCAATTAATGATCAGCTCTATATTAAGAAATGTTGGCATTTCAATGTCCAATCTGCTTTCAGGAATGTGATTTAATTAAAATTGGATATGAAGATATGAACAAAAATGCGTATTTTAATGGAGGAAAAATTTGGGACACCACACCCCATAATAACTAGTGATGCCCCCTTTTGTTGAAATTACTTCAATAAGATGTTTCTTGTAGCCATCTACCATATCTATGACATCTCTGAAGAAACTCCACCCTACACTTCAACGCAGAATTGGTTCAGCTGTAAGATGTCTAAGGGGTTTCCTACATGTTGAGCTCGTTTCAAGTTTCCTCACAGCATCCCAATGAGATTAAGATCTGGGCTTCAACTTGGCCATTCCAGGATTCTCCACTTCTTAGTTTTTTTTAGTTTTTAGTCAGTCGTGGAATTGCTGGTGTGCTTTGGATCATTGTCATGTTGCAGGGTCCAGTTCGCCTACACTTTTTAATGGCCAGGTCCTGCTGTAGCAAAGCGTTCCCAAACACAACGTCCATGATTTACAGTTGGTATGAGGTTCTTTTCTTGGAATGCTGTATATGGTTTACACTAAACATGTCTTCTGTTCTGGTGTCCAAATGATTCAATTTATGACTTATCTGTCCAAAGAACATTATTCCAGAAGTAATTGTCTTTGTATACATTTTCTCTGGCAAACTTTGGTTTGGGCTTCTTTTATTCCGAGAGACCAAACGTTTCCTCCTTGCACACCTTACATGAAAGTCAAACTTGTGTCGGATTCCCGTGGTCCGAAACCAGTTCTAAGTCAGCTGCAAGGCACCAGCCAACTGGCCTGCACGAACGGGGCTCCCACTAGCGGGCGTCATAGCTGGGGAGATCCATGAGAAGAGCCCTGTGCGTGTCCAGAGTTGCCGCTGCCAGGACCGCCATATTAGGTCCCCCCCGACTGACCTGCCTTCCATGGCTTTAGGGCGCTGCGCCTCGCGCAGGCTGGCTGCCCACAGCCTCTACAGTAGACCATGACTCTGTTAGTAGACTCATGCTGTTTCACATTGATAGCCTCCTGTAGGTCCCTTGATGACATTTTAGGATTTTTGAAGACTTCTTTTAGCTTCTTGCGGTCTGCTCTCGGGGTGAACTTGCTCTGACGGCCAGACCTGGATATGGTGGCAGTTGATTTAAATGTTCTCGGCTTGGTAAGAACTTTCCAGATGGTGGAATGGCTGATATGCAATCTTAAAAATCCCTTACCAGACTCATAAGTCTGATTGTTGAAAGTCCAAGTACTTCTGGCTTTCAACGAGAGTAGACATCTTTTCTTCTGTCTCTTGTTGTTGCTATCTCTCGCTATCTCTCTCGAATTCATACTCGGATTAAATCTCACTGACTCTCACTTATTCTCTGCAAAATGACGAAATTAAGAGGGAAATTGGAGGAGTATGAGAATAAAAACATGAAAGAAGTCCTAGAGCGGGTGGTCTCTTCTTTGGAGAGACTTCAATAAGTTTAGCAGTGACTTTGACAAGAATTTGGAAGAAAAGCTGAAACCAGTACTAAACTGCATGGAACAAACAAAGGATGACGTGGAGAAAATGCAGAAAGACGCAGATGAAAAATAACAAAGAATGGTTGTCCTAGAGCAAGGACAACAAAGGAAGAAAGAATTCGAACAAAGCATTCAAATAAATTATGTGATCAACACTGACATCAAACTTAAGCCGAGGAATTATGCACATGCTGTGGCCAGGGAAGAGGAATATGAACACGGCACTGGCAATGAGCCAGTGGAACAACAGGTGATTTCTCAACTGAGGGATCTGGAGATTAATATTGATCAAGATCATATCGAGACATGTCATCCACTACCATCTGGAGGTAGGAGACCATCTGCAGTGCAGATAACAACCTGCAAGTACAAAATTGATCTTCTGAAATAAGGCCCTAAACTGAAAGGACAAGACGTCTACATCAATGAGAATCTCACCAAAGAGAATGCTGATATCGCTAAAATGCTCATTGGCTGAAGAAGAGTGGGCTGACGGACAACACCTGGACAAACAACTGCAAGATCTTCATCAAAACAAAGGGGCTTTAGCCGGAGCAGATAAAAACAATGGTGATAAAAAATGTAGAAAAATAAGGGAAATTTGACCAATAAAGTATGACCAAAAATAAAAACTCTAACTTCAACACAGCAGAGAATAGCCATCTCTGCACAGTCTAAAGAAATGAAAGATCTAATACAGTGAAATCCTGATCAAGATAGTTTGAAATTGAAAACTAATCACTTTGTGGATTGTGCCATCTGACCCTAATGGAATTATTGACCCGGACAACAATTTCTACAATAACACAATGAGAAGCAACGGATATCACACCCAGGAGCAATACAACAAAAAAAATTAAACTGGATGGTAATAATTCTGTAATAATTCTGCTCTGCTCTGCTACTGTGACACCTAAATTTCCCAGTTTGGGATAAATAAAGTATATCTATCTATCTATCTATCTATCTATCTATCTATCTATCTATCTATCTATCTATCTATCTAAACTTTCACTAATTCACTTCAACATTAGGATTTGATACATTAAGAATATCATACATCAGTTTGAAAATCCATTTAAAATCATTGCTGTTACAAAAACTTGGATTAATGAAGGCAAAGGCATGGATTTCTATTTGGAGGGATACAACAGGATTTGTGTGAACAGGAAAATTAAAGGGGGTGTGGGGGATTGCCCTGTTTATTGAAAACAACATCAAGTTTGAGACTCTAAAAAAGTATGTCAATATCTGTGGACAATAAAAGCAAACCTTTGTTTTCAAACGCTTTAGACATCGAACAAATCGGAATTCGACCAAAAATTCAGATTTTTTTGTCTTACAAGTCGAAATGTGAAAACAAACACCTTTTTGGGGTGACCGTGGCTCAGTGGTATAGCGGGTCATCCATAGCAGTTCGATTCCCGCTCCCGCCGAGTCATTTGTCATTGTGTCCTTGGGCAACACACTTTACCCTCCTTGCCTCCAGTTGGGCACTCGCTGGTGTGTGAATGTATGTGATTGTTCCGCTGGTGGTCGGAGGGGACTTAGGCGCAGATTGGCAGCCATGCCCCCGTCAGTCTGCCCCAGGGCAGCTGTGGCTACACACGTAGTCTACCATCACCAAGTATGAATGAGGAGTGAATGAATAATGGATCCAATGTAAAGCATCTTTGAGTGTCCAGAAAAGCGCTATATAAATCTAATCCATTATTATTATTATTATTATTATTATTATTAACAATTAAATTTTTTCAATTTAATTTTTAAAAAATCCATCATTTTTATTATTATTATCATTATTTCTGGCCGCCAAGCGCAAAACAAGGCGAGAAAAGTCGAGAGAAAATATGACGGTAATGAGCTTTTTATTTTAGTTGACTATATTCAATAATTTTTCACTTAATTTGCGTTCCATTGCCTATGGTACGAGTTACGGTACCATAAACTTCTGTCCAAAAGACGACGGTAATTCGTACCTTAGGCTAACCTGATTACGTCACTTTTTTTTTTCTTTCTTTCTGTTACAATACCAGATTTGCTCCTACGAAACCTGCGTAGCGAATGATAAGCGAAACAAATTAAGTTTTTTTCCTCTTTATTGAACCGGAGCCCGCTACGCTCACCCGAACACACAATTAAACACTGGCACATTACGCATGTCGCACTCAACAGAAGAAGAGCATTATATTTACATGCAACCACTTCCGGAGTCCCAAACACGAAGTCCCAAAATAAAAGCGTCATAGGATCGTACTTAACACTTTATCGTGTTCGCTTCTTTCTTTTACATTTCTTTGCTATGTTTCATTACTATACAATTTAATATATAAATGACATCATGAAATAACATATTGTAAGCGGATACAGCATACCTGATTATGTTGATGTTTTTTCTTTCTTTCTTTCTCGTGTTTGCTTCTTTCTTTTACATTTCTTTGATATGTTTCATTACTATACAATTTGATATTTAAATGACATTATGAAATAAAATATTATGTTGAAAAAAGGTAGTTTTCTAGTGTCTTGGAATGGATTAAGACCATTTACATTATTTGTAATGGGAAAAATGTATTTAGAATTTGAACAAATCAGTATTCGAACAGCCTTCCGGAATGAATTGTGGTCGGAAACCGAGTTTGCCTGTATAATAGAATGTGTACTTTTGGAAGTGTTTGTTTAAAATAAAAAAATATCGTTGTTAGCTGTGTCTACAGAGCACCTCATTCTAAAATAGAAGAATTCAGAGAATGTGTGGGAAATTGACTCTCGAAAATAAATCACAAACATGTGTTTTATGTGGTGATATCAACATTGATCTGTTAAACCCCAACAAAAATGCACAAACTGAAAGCTTCATTAATACTATGTACACATTTGGTTTACAGCTATCAATCACTAGACCAAGTAGAATCACTACTCATAGTGCTACTTTGATTGATAATATCTTCACCAATTTTATGCTCAGAGATTATGAGCGGACTGCTGATCAATGACATGAGTGATCACCTCCCAATATTTACCAACTATAACTAGAAGCAAATATATACATATTATAGTCCTATAGTCCCTATATTTCATATAGTCCTATAGTCCTATTAAAAATAAATAAATAAATAAATAAATATTTCAGTACCACCACATTTATCAAAAATTGTAGAGAAGCTGTTCAATAACAGACTGGATAAATTCATAACAATCTCCTTGACTGTAGCCAGTACGGCTTCAAGAAGGATCATTCCACTGCATAAGCGCTAACAGAAACAATAGAAGTCATTACTGATGCAACAGATCAAAGGATGTATTCCATTGGAATCTTTCTTGACCTTTAAAAAAAGCTTTTGACACATTTGATCATAAAATTGTAATTGAGAAACTGGAACGACTTGGATTTAGGGGTACAGTATTAGAATGGATAAAGAGATATTAACCAAGAGATCACAATATGTCACACTGGGAGGGAGGATATCAAAAACATTAGACATTGTGTGTGGGGTACCACAGGGGTCAGTGTTGGGTCCAAAATTGTTAATACAATTTCCTTCGGGATTAATAAAGTATCTATCTATCTATCTATCAACAATTTATGTAAGGTGTTGAATGTCCAATGGTACTTTTCGCGGATGATGCAACCATCCTTTGCAAAGGAAATGACATATATAAATTAGCCCAGACAGTAAATGAGGAATTAGCCAAGCTGCAATTATGGTTTGATATGAACAAATTATCCCTGAACCTAACAAAAACTAAATATATGTTATTTGTGAAAAAAGCTGTAAACAAAACATTAATATTAAGGTGAATGAGGTAAATAATGAACTGGTTGCTGAATACAAAATTCTAGGAGCGATCATTGATGAGATGCAAATTTGGAAACCTCATGTAAGACAATTGCAAAAGAAGTTAGCCAAAAGTGTGTCCGTACTTAGGAAAACTCAAAAACTAAATCAGAAGGCGCTTTAAATAATTGATTGTGCATTGGTTCGGCCCTATCTGAACTACTGTACTGAGGTATGAGGAAACACATATAAAAGTGGCTTACAACCTTTATTTTTGACCCAGAAAACAGCCATAAGAAATCAACAACGAACATTATAGGGCTCACACAAATCAATTATTCATTAAATCTAAACTATTGAAAATACATGACATCATAAGCTATAAACTGCTCAACTCATGTATAAAGTAGCCAAATTATTTACCACACAATATACTAGCGCAAATTCAGAATTACAAATCCAGCTATTAACTGAGAGGAAACACAGCATTTTGACAGAAGAAAGCAACAACTACACTACTAATACTGGTGCCAAACTCTGGAACAAACTGGACAACGAAGTTAGGAGTCTAGGAACTCTATCTGCCTTTAAAAAATTTAAAAACTTGAATTTGCAACGTTATAGTTCTGACACAAATGATAGTTAAAGTCTTACAATGTTATGTCTTATCAAACTACATGTGTCATGCCTGTGAAAAAATATTACTGTGACCTTAGTGCAGCAACCTAGACGCTGAATGATAGTCAGGTTAGTGGTCAATACATGCAAGTTGTTATGACTACTATGACTGGGAAAAGGGAAGGCCAGAAACATCATTAGGAATGGACTACAAAAAGATCATTAACACAATTGGACTCACTTTAAGAACTGAGCATGACGTGTGAAAACACGCACATCTATTGGACTGAATGGACGATTCAAAACAACAATGTACCAAAATAAAATGATTTAAATTTGACATGCAATGTATGAATTTGGTTGATAATGTGTTGCAAAGAAAGATGTTGTTAATTTTTGGAACGGGAATTTTACAAGCCAATGACTTCTACCCGTCTACCCTTTTTTTTTTTTTTTCAGATGTTGTTGTTGATGTTCCAAAACTGATGAAAGTGAAGTTTGCTGTCATAACATGTCTGGAAAGAAAAAAAAAACTGAAAAAAATAAATAAAAAAAATCAATCAATAAACAAATAAATAAATAAAGCAGTCACAGTCTTCTCTCTGAGTGCATCAGAAAGCTCTTTAGAACTCAACATGGTTCTTACTGTCACTTCAACAGTCAAGGGCACACCATACTAAAAGGTCTAAGGTTTAAATAGGGCATGCCTTCTCTGGAATGCTGCTTAATGATAATGTTCTGATCATGTGCACCTGATGTGATACACTTGTGTCAAAGTCTAACCATTTTAAGTGGGAAAATATGCGAGGTGTCCTAACTTTTTCCTCCATTAGGAACATGAACAACATCAACATTTTGTTGATATCTTTTTCTTGCTGTGTAAAACAATGTTAATGTTTGTTGTTTAATTTAAATTAAATCACTTTTTTTCCCAGAAATGATAAAAACAAGATTGCACATTGATATGAATATTTCTAAATAAAGTTGATTATATTATAGGGCATCCTAACATGACAGTATGAGTAATTAAGATTCTTGCTTATCAATACCCTCAGCACAAGGAAGGACACATCTTCAGAATCAGGGGGAGCATCAGAATCATGATCCAAGATTTGTCCTGAGCAGTCATTTAAGAGTGTTTCCATGAAATCTGACACATCCTTGACAACTAAAGTAACCTCTCCTTTGTGGAACCTATGGAGCAGACAGAAAAAAATGAGACGCCTTAGGAATAAATATAACACAATAAATAAATGTGTTCATATGTAATGTTTGCCTTCTCCTACTGGTCATCTGTAGCATTTACAAAGTTGTAAAAAAGAAGACAGTAAAGTTTCTTTGCCTACTTCTTGACTGTGTTGGCCAAAGCATACATGACTGCCTTGCTCTGTTTGAACTGAGCCATGCTGAGCATATCTCGGACATGTGCAGCATTAGGTTTATCCTGTAGACTCAACACATAGACAAGAGTGTCCACCTCTAGAGACACCCCAGCAAAGGTTCTGACAGACTGGAGGATAGCGCTAGTGCACTCTGGGGTTCCACATTGGAGCAGGGCCTGCCAAGTGAGCCAGCCCGACATAGCCAACATTTCAGTAACCGTCTTGCTTAGGGTGTCATTCCTTAGGGCACGTAGATTGGACACGAGTTTATAGAAAAGGCTGGTTCTCTTCCGACCCTGGTCTGTGCCTGCCAAAGCCATGAGGCCCTGAAAGGTACTCAGAGCAGTGTCCTTTGATTGGATGGGTGCTTTATTGTCAGAGTCTTCAAAGTGGAGTGGCTTGCTCTGGCCATGGTTTACATCTGTTTAGAAACATATTTGATAAGTACGTGAAAATGTGAAAACTATAGTTTTCGTAGACACTGCTCACCAAATACTCTGTTGTTAGTCCTTTTGGAGCTTCGAAAAATCAGATCCTGTTTCACTTTGGATGATATTCCAATGTCCCTACAAGGCAGATTAGAAAGTGATGCAAAATGCAAGTATTCACAAACTATAATCATCAGTACAAAGTCACATGATGACTTACCCATAGGAGAAGGGCAAGTAGATATGTTTTTCTTTACATGTGGCTGTTGTGATGTGCTTCCCCCTGTTATCCAACTGGTAGTTACATTCTTGAGTGCTGGTGATCATCTTAGACATGAGGTGATGCTGCAATAAAATTCCATAATGCTTTTGCAATGTATGTCAATATTTCTGTGGGGTACTTTAAAGTGCCTGGGAATTTTTGACAAGATGACATGTAATGTAATTTTATTGGATTTTTGCAAACTATCAGGAATTACGACAAAAATAGGGAACCACTTTTATGCAATGTAAATCTCTTTATGTTTAAAGGGATCCTATTGTGAAAAAACATATTTTTTTCAGGTCTCTACATATACATAATGATCCTCCGTAACCCTACAAACTCCTACTGAATCAAAACGACTTGATTCATAACAGTGCCAGGGTGATTGAGAGAGTGATTAACAGAGTGATTAACTCCACCTCGGGCATGACCACACTCTGAGAATATCCTGAGTTGACGTATCTGAGCCATATTCGATTGATTGACACATCCTCTGCCCGGACAAGGGTGTGGTCATCCCAGAGGTGGAGTTCATCTTCAGGCAAAGGTAGCAGTGTGTTGGAATGACCTGGCTCAGAGCTACGCACTGAAAGTTCCTCACAAGCTGTTGAGGTCAGGTAGCATTTCGCTAACTAGTGTGTGTGTGTGCGTGTGTGTGTGTTCATTTTACTATGTTAGCTGAGCTCCCCGATCTGGTTAGCGAGCCATCTCTCATTGCCCGTTACGTTTGTCAGGAAACACAGCTTTAATTACCTCCTTACCGTAGTCACCCGTTGTCGTCTCCATTGATTTTTGTCCAATTTGCAAACACTGTAGGATTTTCTCCACAAATCCTCTGCGATGTTTACCAGCCAGTCTCAGTTTGATAGAGCCACGACTCATGTGGCCATGAATCATGTTCAGCCGACTGACAAAGCAGATTCATGCTTACTGCATAAAAATGAACAGTTACATTTTGAAAAACAACAGTGAAAAACAAGAGAAAGGTAAGAGCGAAATACAGAGTGAATCAGTAACGAAGTTACTGAAAGTTAAGTAAGACTATGGTAAGTATGAGCAGACGGTAGCATGCCCTGTCCACATTTCACATGCAAACAAGGGGGCGGTCAGCCTGGTGTTAATAGAGAGTGTCCGGACCGGAAGTAATTTCATCAATATTCTATCAAAGATATTTAGGACCTCGGATCAGTTTGGGCCAAGACATTTCAAATCCAGTCTAGTTGGACATCTGACAGCTGAATGACATTAATTAAAGAAAGCAAAATATGGGACCTGTGACAATTTTGCAGTTAATACAGGTGGAACTGGTTGTTTTCCATTTCCCAAAATTTTAACATGCAACAGTGTATACATTATTAAAGTATGACAACATTTAAAACAACAGATATTAAAGGCCCCATATTATACTCTTCTTAATACTGCACAGCTGCTACATATCTAACTACACTTCCTTATGAAATGACTTGCCCCAAACTGATCTGGTGTCCTGAATTTTAGCTGTTAGAAGATGCTGAAATTAGCTCGGTAATAAAACAAGTTCCTGTCTGCTTCTTGCTTACTTTTCTCTTATTTTGTTTCTTATTTTCATTATATAACTGTTAATAAATCTATGGTAATCATAGAGGTACTTTCACTCGGTCAGCGGAATGTAACAACTCCGTGGCCGCATTGTGTACCCACAGAATCAGTTGACCAAACTGAAGTTGATTGGCATTTTTTCTAGACTGACAAACATTGTAGAAGATTTGTGGAGAAAACCACAGCGCTTGAAAATGGGAAAGAAATTAGTGGAGGAGACAACGGATGAATATGGAGAGAACGAAATAAAAGCGATGTCTCCCGATAGTCAACATGAATGAGGACAGATTGCTGGCTAAAAAAATGGAAGAGCTAACTTAACAGTACACAGTCTGATGTGCTTCAGTAAAACGTGGTTATGATCTCAGATAATTATGTTTCCATTGAGGGCTTCCAGCCTGTTTGTGCCAGAGTTGTAAGACAAAATGAGGAATTTTTTTTGTTTTTACCTTGTTTACTGGCACACTCTAATAATAATTCATAATCAAACACATGAATACATATTAGTGTGTACAGGCCCCTGTAGCACACACGCACACACAAGGGGGGCTGTAGGCATGCAGTGGGAGGTAGAGTGGTGGGCAGCTCCTTCCTGGTACGCCCCAAATGAGCAACTTGTAAAGGGGGATGGCGCCTTGCTCAATGGTGCCTCGGCAGTGCTCCGGAGGTGAGCTGACACCTCCTATTGTCAGCTCAATAAAGTATAATCAATACAGCAGCACATCCAACTTATTCCACTCTCTGCAGAAACCTATGCCAATCAGCAATGCTCCATACGCGCATCTAACAATAAGCAACTCTTAATATGAAAAACATGGCATATGTGGCAGATGGGAGTGCTCTTGCAGATGGGCTTGGGATGTCTCAATCACTCCCATTGTTACTTCACAACGGGCGCTGATTTTAACAGGGTCATTTGTAGACTCTTGGTTGTGTTTCTGGACATTACAGTCGATACAGGACCCATTTTTTTCCAGATTCTAGGAGTTGGTAGGGTTGGTAGGGTTAGGGAGGACTGCGAGGTGTATGCAGTGGATCTGAAAAAAATATGTTTTTCATAATAGAAACCTCTTTAATAATAATCAGTATTATATTAATCAAACATAACACAATTTTATTTTCTGCATGAGTCAAACAAATAATTATAGTATTCAATGTGTCATAATAAAACATAAAAAAACATAAAATCCCAACTTACAGTTTTAAATTTAATTAGGTTAGTTCCTGTTTTTGTAGTTTTTTTCAACCTGCTATCAAAACCATAGCAAACACATAAACAAAACCCAGGTTAAATCATTTCTTTAATAAGGTAATAAAGGTTAATAAAGTTTATTGAGTCAAGAGTTGAAAATCCAATTTTCATTTAGTTCCCTGGTGATCTTTAAATCTTAGGTTCAATATCATTCATCTGTAGCTTTTTCTGTTATACTTTATGTTTCCTATCTGTTTCAGAATCCGACTCAACCTTCCTGACCTCAGTTAGCTCATTCCAATCACCTGTGTTGCTGTAGCCAACTGTAATCCATCTCTCAGTCAGTCTTCACCCTAAATATATTCTGTCCACCCATCAGTTCTCTGCTTACCAAAGTTCTTTACTACTTTCCATTCCTGTTCTCTGTGTGATTACCATGTACTGATTCCCGGATTCTTCGTGTATTTTTCTCTTTTAGGTATGTTTACCTATAAAGATTGATTACCTTGTTTGTGAACTCTTTTTGGAATAAACTACAGCTTTGGACTTCCCTCAACTATTGTGCTTTTGGGTTCTCCTTGTCTGTCCCATGAAAATGTCTCTCTTGTTCTAGTCTAAAGAATATGATCATGTATAGATCTTATGTGATTTATTCTCCATTTACACAAAGGAAATCAAAGATAATGTTTGGCCAAAAAGTATCAAATATGAAAATAAAATCTATGACTTCCATACCGGATTGGTCGAGGCCCGGGTTAACAATGTCCGCCATCGGTGCTGTTGACCTACAGGGTGCCGGTGGAAATTGGACTACTGCTGGTTGAAGAAGGAGAGGAAGAAAGTGTGTTCGTAGGAAGAGAGAGAAGAGGAATGCCAAGAGTATAGGACTGAGAGAAGAGATGTTGAATATTGGAACTATAACATGAAACGGCAGAGAGTTGGTTGGCATGATGTAGAGGAGGAAGGTAGACATACTGTGTGTACAAGAGACCAAGTGGAAAGGTAGCAAGGCTAGAAGTTTCAGAGCAGGGTTCAAGTTGTTTTATCATGGTGTACATAGGAAGATAAATGGAATAGGAGTTATCTCGAAGGGGGAGATTGTTAGGAATGTCCTGGAGGGAAAAAGAGTATCAGATAGAGTGATGAGTCTGAAGTTAAAAATCAAAGATGTGATGTTCAATGTTGTTAGTGGGTATGCTCCACAGGTAGGATGGTGGAGGAGAAGGATAAGTTCTGGTTGGACTTTGATGAAGTGATGCAGAGCATACCTAGAAATGAGAGACTTGTCATTGGTGCAGACTTCAATGGACATGTTGGTGCAGGAAACAGAGGTGATGAGGAGGTAATTGGCAGGTTTGTTATCCAGGAGTGGAATGCAGAATAACAGATGGTGGTTGAATTTGCAAAAAGGATGAAAACGGCTATAATGAATACTTTCTTCCAGAAGAGGCAGCAACAAAGGGTGACCTATGAGAGTGGAGGTAAGAGCACACAGGTAGACTACATCTTGTGTAGACAGTGTAACCTGAAGGATATCAGTGACTGCAAAGTAGTGGTAGGCAAGAGTGTAGCCAAACAGCACAGGATGGTGGTGTGTAGGATGACTCCTGTGGTGAAGAAGATGAAGAGGGCAAAGGCAGAGTAGAGGACAAAATGGTGGACAGAAGACAGGCTTTGGATGGCCCGTTAGGTGATGACTGGACAACTACAGATAATGTGATCAGGAAGACAGGTAGGAGAGTACTTGGTGTGTCATCTGGAAGGAAAGTAGATAAGAAGACTTGGTGGTGGAATGAGGAGGTGCAGGAGTGTATACAGAGAAAGAGGTTAGCTAAGAAGAAGGGGGACACTGAGAGGACTGAGGAGAGTAGACAGGGGTAAAGGGAGATGCAGCGTAAGGTGCAAGTAGAGGTAGCAAAGGACAAACAAGGGGCTTTTGATGACTTGTATGGTAGTCTGGACAGTAAGGGGGGAGAGATTGATCTATACAGGTCGGCAAGACAGAGAGACAGAGATGGGAAGGACGTGCAGTTGGTTAGGGTGATTAAGGATAGGGATGGAGGTGTATTTGACAGGTGCCAGTAGTGTGATGGGAAGATGGAAAGAGTATTTTAAAAAGTTGATGAACAAGGAAAATGAGAGAGAACAAAGACTAGAAGAGGTGACTGTTGTGGACCAGGAAGTAGCAAAGATTAGTCAGCATGAAGTGAGGAGGGCATTGAAGAGGGTGAAGTGTGGAAAGGCAGTCGGTCCTGATGATATACCTGTGGAGGTATGGAAGTGTCTAGGAGAGGTGGCAGTAGAGTTTCTGACTGGGTGGTTCAACAGGATCTTAGATTGTGAGAAGATGCCTGAGGAATGGAGGAGAAGTGTGCTGGTGCCCATTTTTAATATCAAAGGTGATGTGCAGAGTTGTGGCAACTACAGAGGAATAAAGCTGATGAGCCATATAATGAAGTTATGGGAAAGAGTAGTTGTAGCTAGACTAAGGGCAGAAGTGAGCATTTGTGATTAGCAGTATGGTTTCATACCAAAAAAGAATACTACAGATGCAGTATTTGCTTTGAGGATGTTTAAAGAGAAGTACAGAGATGACCAGAAGGAGCTGCATTGTGTTTTTGTAGATCTGGAGAAAGTTTAGAAGAGGGTGCCCGAAGAGGAACTGTGGCGTTCTATGAGGAAGTCTGGAGTGGCAGATAGGTATGTTAGAGCAGTGCAGGGCATGTACAGTATGACGACTATAAGACAATGGTGAGGTGTGCTGTAGGTGTGACAGAGGAGTTCCAGGTGGAGGTTGGACTGCATCAGGGATCAGCTCTGAGCCCCTTCTTGTGTACTATGGTGATGGATAGGCTGACAGATGAGGTTAGACAGGAATCTCCAAGGACTATGATGTTTGCAGATGCATTGTGATTTGTAGTGAGAACAGGGAACAGGTGGAGGAGAAGCTAGAGAGTTGGAGGTTTGTCCTGGAAAGGAGAGGAATGAAATTTGGCCTTAGCATGGCAGAGTACATGTGTGTGAATGAGAGGGATCCAAGTGAAGAGTGAGGTTTCAGGGAGGAGAGATCAAGAAGGTGAAGGATTTTATGTACTTAGGGTCAACGGTCCAGAGCAATGGAGAGTTTGGAAAAAAGGGTAGACACTGAGAAGACTGACACAGGATGGAACAGGTGGAGAAAAGTGTCAGGTGTGATGCGTGATAGAAGAGTTTCAGCTAAAATGAAAGGCTTACAAAACTGTGGTGAGACCAACGATGTTGCTTGGTCTAGAGACAGGAAATGACAGGAGACAGAGCTGGAGGTAGCAGAGATGAAGATGCTGAGGATGGATAGGATCAGGAATGAGTACATCAGAGGGACAGCACATATTAGAGGTTTTGGAGATACAATCAGAGAGGCCAGCCTGAGATGGTTTGTACATGTACAGAGTAGAGAGTGAATATATTGGTAGAAAGATGCTGAGTTTTGAACTGGCAGGCTGGAGACCTAGAGAAAGACCAAGGAGGGGAAGTGTATGGATGTACCGAAAGAGGACATGAAGGTAGTTGGTGCTAGAGAAGAGGATGCAGAAGACAGGGTTAGATGGAGGCAACTGATTTGCTGTGGCGACCCCTGAAGGAAAAAGCCGAAAGGAGAATAATCACCTGCACTGCTGCAGCCATCTGTAATCCATCTCCTAATCAGTGTCCACCCCACATTTATTCTGATCACTCGCAAGTTCCCAGCATGCCAATGTTCTATACTACTTTCCATTCCTTTTAGAATTCTTATTAAAGCAAGTCTTTCTGTTAGTAGCAGGAATAGTAGTTTGCTGAAACCATTACAGCAAAGGTAATTATATCAAACACAATATCCAGTCTGATGCTCCAGATATAGATATGGAATAAAATCTCACCAGTTTTTGCATCAAGGCAATGGGGCTGTTGGGTAGTTCCCTGCTATAGAACTGGTCACACTGGGACAAATCTCTTAACAGTCTCACATCTGCACCTGTGTATTTATTGACGACCTCCATGGACCATGTTTCACACTGACCAAGGACTGTGCTCTGAAAAAGAACAGCTGTATTAATGAAAAGATAAAAAAGATAAAGCAAGAGATAAATAGACTTTTAGTTTACCACACATGAGACATCCGTTCTACTCAGTATCTGTTCTGGAATATGTCCAATTAATGTTTGTTGGTTTGGGGAGCATGACTGTTCAGTAGGGTTGAGCTGAGTACTCGTTTCAGATGAGTAACCGGTACGGATAACGCATTTTTGACGAGCACGAGCATGCTACAAGTAAAACTTGTCAATACTCATGTTCGTTCATTCATTCATTCATTTTCCTGACTGCTTCATCCGCGTGCGTGGGTCACAGGGAGATGGAGCCTATCCCAGCTGGAATAGCTAAAGGAAAATCCTCAGAACTGACTGGGCCCATTTTACGAAGGCAGGGTGAACATACCCTGAGGTAAACCTGTGGTTCTGGGTTGATTTACCCTGAACTTGGAAAACCAGGGATTTCGGTTGCACAAAGGCATTTCAGGGTTAGTTTTTGTAACCCAGAGTAAGCTGACCTGCAGATTAATAGGCGCGAAAACTCGAAAAAAATCATAAATGGAGCCCCGATTCGACGAATCGCCACGACGACGGACGAGACGCACTCTGCAACACTTTATGGCAGTCGGAGTGCAGATTGTAATTTATGCACATGAAGACTTTGAGGACATTTTCAGAAGAAAGAGGAACAGCAGTGCAGCTTCAAAGAAGAGAGAGATGGTGTGGAAGTGAATTGCTGCTTAAGTCAATGTGTAAGTTTAAACGTAGTCCGTTGCACTCACAGTAAAATTACGTAGGTCAACGGCTTCAATAACAGTTCTCTTCCCATTGCTTCACATTATGATGGAATACATAACCATAAAGACACTCAACGGGAGCAGACGTCTTTCTTCTGTCTCCTTTTGTCGCTATCTCTTAAACTCATATCCAGACTGCTTCTCACTTATTCTCTTCAAAATGAAGAAAGGAAAAGGAAAATTGGAGGATACTAAAGACCAGACGGTCTCTATGAAAGAATTAAAGAGTGAGTTCAAGAGTAGCTTTGATAAGTTAGGGAGTGACTTTGATAAAAAAGTTGGAAGAAAAGCTAAAACCTGCTGCTAGACCCCATGGAATAAATGAAGGTCGAAAAGAAGAAAATGCACAAAGACATGGATGAAAAAGTCCGAAGAATTGTTGTCCTGGAACAGGGACAACAACGAATGGATGATTTGGAACAAAGCAGTCGTATAAATGATGTGATCATCACTGGAATTAAATTAAGCTGAGGAATTACAGAAATGCTGTGGCCAGCGCTGACATCGAATCTCTGGAGCAACAAGTGAGTTCTCAACTGAGGGATCTGGAGATAACTATAGATCCAGACCAGACTGAGACGTTATCATCTGGAGGTAGGAGACCACCTGCAGTGCTGATGAAATTCAACAATCGTAAACACAAAATTGCCTTTTTGAAACAAGACTTCAAACTGAAAGGAAACAATGTCTACATTAATGAGAATCTTACTAAAAAGAATGCTGATATCACTAAAAAAGCTTGACAACTGAAAAAAAATGGGCTGATCAACCCTGGACAAACAACTGCAGGATCTTCATCAAAACAAAGGGGCTTTCTCCAGACCAGATGACAACAGTGTTGATCAGGAGTGCAGAGGAATTGGTGAAATATGAGCAATAAAGACGGACAAGAATTGTTACGACACCAAAGTTCAGTACAACAGTCAGTTCAATACTGGGAGCTCTACAATTTTGGACACCTCAAGTGTTACGTCGAACAGTTGAAAAATCAACATCATCAATGTCAGAAACATTTATTATTGAAAAAACAAACAAAACATGGATTTATGATAACATTAAATTTGAGACTTTAAAGAACATATAATACCATGTGAAACTGTTAGAGTGTCTGCAACAAACTGGTTAATTCTTGTATAAACACTGTCTGCAGAAATAGGTTAATATGATCATTATATTCTTGTGGAGAACACTGGCAAGGTCAACTTCTTGTTTTGACTATCCATGATGTTAACAAACCTTGTGTTCCTAGGAAGGATGTAAACATGGTTATACTCTAGGGTAAAAGGCTAATATCTGGAAGTAGATAAGGGTATGACTGTCTGTCAAAATTCAATGTATGAACTGGTTGAAAACGTTTAATGTCTGAGTTTGTTGATTACATATTCTAATAAGAGAGATGTTTGTTGATTCTGGGGGACGGGAATTTCACAAGCCTATTGGCTTCTACCCGTCAGCCCTATTTTTCGGATGTTGTTGATGTTGTAAATGTGACAAAGGTGTGAAGTCTGTTATATTAACATGTCCAGAAAAAAAACAACCTTAATAATATATATATATATATATATATAAAATTTATTTATTTATTTTTTATACTGTTTTTATATTTTAATTCAATTTTATACTGTTTAGATTTTATTTTATACTGTTTATATTTTAATACTGTAATATTTTTAAATTTTATACTGTTTATATTTTTAGTTATAGTTTAGTATATAAGTCCTGTTAGTGCTGCATGTGCCTGTCTCTTAGTGTAATGTATGTCTTGTGGTATGTCCTGTGATGTCAGTGTTTCCTTTTCTCCTGGTGTTTATCCAGTATTATTTGTTAAGTAATGCCTGAGCAGTGGATATATGCTATTTCCTCCGGGATTAATAAAGTATCTATCTATCTAATAATAATAATAATGATGGAATACAGAGTGTGACATTTATCCTCGACTGAAGTATTAACAAATTCTCATCCTTTTTTAACAGAGCATGAATGGACAGTAGCAGAAGGGTCCCAACTGCACAGATTATCACAGTGAAATAGACGCTCAGTGACCACCAGTGGTTCATTCCGTGGAATCCATATGCAACTATGTCCTCCTCATGTATTCCCATCTATCTGCTGAAGTTTATAGAATTCACTTTCTAAAAAATACAGAAAATAGAAATAGTTTACTAGAACCTCCAGACTTGGAGGGCAGATCTGGACATAGAAATACTGGAGCACAAGTTAGAGGTGGGTAATGGGAAATGGTTAACAATTGTAACGACACAAAAACTAACTTTGTATTTTTCAGAAATAAAGATGACCAAAGGAAATTCGTATTGTATGTTTTTATTGCACGCTGTGATGGTGGTGATGGTGACTCTGAAATGATTCTGGCAGATGTTGTCTGTCACTTGTATTCCATCCTAGATAGCAGGAATCATCCTGAGGTGATGTAGGCTCTCTCCTGTGATGTATAGTGGATTCATTAGACTGGATTAAACACTGAAGACAAGTGAATTATTGTGCAAATATTTAGGTTACTGACCACATTCGTCTTTTGCTCAGGTAAGACTCATCATATATCCATGAGTCAGGAACAGACCCAGACCTCCACATCGGAAATGTAGCCTGCAGCATCACACATGATCTGGACAGATGTTTGTTTGTCTATGATGCTAGTTAGTATACAGGTAGGTGGAAATTCCTGCTTGGCATTGCTGCTTGACACACCTCCTCCGGTGTACACGGGACAACTGCGGGATCGCTGCAGAGTCATCAGTTAAAGACCACTATTCATTGAAGTTTTGCCCCTTTAACCCTGGAACGTCTCCTGGTGGCGGGGCAGTGGCAGTGATTGATTGATCTAATGTCTTGCAGCTGTTATTGGGGTTAGCTGTTCTTTCCCCAGCTCGGGTCCCTCCTCCTCAGCCAGAGTCAAAAGCTGCTCTTTTCCGCCTCTTCAGAAAGGTCTCTTGTCGCCTTCCTCAATTTGCCTCCCGTCACACCCATTTTCCGTGGGGAATTGGAGCTGTGTTGAGTTCAACTCTCATATTCCATTCCTGACCGGGGGAAAAAGGCCTTGGTGTTTCTCTTGGCCTGATGTACCTTAATCCTCCACCTTCTCTGACAAAGTTGGTGTGGCTCTCTGAAGTCTTTAACATGTTGAAACAATGTTCAGTCTACATGAACCTTGATAGGAACCATCACGCGGTGCGGATCTGGACCGCGGTGCGCCATTTGGTGACCCCTGCACTAAAGTGACACGCTGCCCCACTCTCGTGCACACACAGACATTGACTGATCTCCCTGCGTGGCTTCACCGTAGCTCATTTTGCTCTCCTTCAGTTTTCTTCTGCTTGTCTCTTTTTCGGTCTATTGAAGGTTACTTGCTGAACTTGTTTCTTGTTTTGTTTTGTTGCGCATACACGGTACATTTGACCAGTCAGAGCTGAAAACTGCCTGTTCATGTTGCATGGCCTCCACTCCGGTAGTTTTTTTTTCTCTGTTGGCTCTTAGTTTGACATTTTCTCACTTCAGTTGGAATTAATAATTTTTATACTGTATAGATATTTTAACTGTTACATAACGCACACACACATACTTGCTCACTCTCTCACCCTTTCACACAGTCACTCAGTCACACACACATGCACAAACACACACACACACACACACACACACACACACACACACACACACACACACACACACACACACACACACACACCTTAATAAACTAACTTTGTGTGAAAAAAATGGCAAGAACATTAGGTGTTAAAAATAAATAAATAACTGAAAAAAACAGTTTGATCATAAATTAAAAAATAAATAAATAGAAATTTGTGTTTTGTATGACAATTCTTGTTCATGCATATTTTGTAGTTCATAATTTCCTATTGCATGCATTGTATTATTTAATGCACTTAAAAAAAACACGAAAGAATTTTCATGTTCTGAGTTCATAAAAAAATTGTTCAGTAAATAGTTCTCTTGCTTTTGTTATCTAAAACATTGATTTGCATCTCAATTTTGACGCTGTTTGGTAAATAGCTTTAAAATAAACAATACATATAGCAACTTCTGATTACAGGTAAGATCAGGCCTAAAAAATCCAGCCCAACCCAACCCAAGCCAGTAGGTATTAAACCCCAACTTGGCCCGAGCCCAACCAATTAATTGATTTGCAGGCCCGAGCCCATAACATACCTGAAATTTTATATTTTATTTGTGAGGACGCAGGAGGAGGGAATGGAGGGACTGCATCAGTCAGACCCAGACAGGGCACTGCTCAGAAGAAGGGACTTATTTTTATGATTACATTTGTGATGAGGCCCGTGCATAATGATAATGAATTAAAGCCTGTCTTTTTTAATGAAATCTGCCAGTTAAATAAGACTGTACAATGAAACAATAAAAATTTATCTTTTACGACTTGTATGCTAGGTTAGTTAGATAGACAGACAGACAGACAGATAGATACTTTAATAATCCCGGAGGAAATTGCACAGGATGGACAGTAAGGATGGAGAGACGGATCTATACCAGTTGGCCAGACAGAGAGACAGAGATGGGAAGGACGTGCAGTTGGTTAGGGTGATTAAGGATAGGGATGGAAGTCTATTGACAGGGGCCAGCAGTGTGATGGGAAGATGGAAAGAGTACTTTGAAGAGTTGATGAACGTGGAAAATGAGAGAGAACAAAGACTAGAAGAGGTGACTGTTGTGGACCAGGAAGTAGCAAAGATTAGTCAGCATGAAGTGAGGAGGGCATTGAAGAGGATGAAGAGTGGAAAGGCAGTTGGTCCTGATGATATACCTGTAGAGGTTTGGATGTGTCTAGGAGAGGTGGCAGTAAAGTTTTTGACTGGGTTGTTCAACAGGATCTTAGATAGTGAGAAGATGCCTGAGGAATGGAGAAGTGTGCTGGTGCCCATTTTTAAGAACAAGGGAGATGTGCAGAGTTATGGCAACTGCAGAGGAATAAGGCTGATGAGCCATATAATGACGTTATGGGAAAGAGTAGTTGAAGCTAGACTAAGGGCAGAAGTCAGCATTTGTGATTAGCAGAGCAATGGAGAGTGTGGAAAAGAGGTGAAGAAGCGTGAACAGGCAGGTTGGTACGGGTGGAGAAAAGTGTCAGGTGTGATGTGTGATAGAAGAATTTCAGGTAAAATGAAAGGAAAGGTGTACAAAACTGTGGTGAGACCAGCGATGTTGTTTGGTCTAGAGACAGTGTCACTGAGGAAAAGACAGGAGACAGAGCTGGAGGTAGCAGAGATGAAGATGCTGAGGTTCTCTTTAGGAGTGACTAAAGGAATGAGTACATCAGAGGGACAGCACATGTTAGAGGTTTGGAGATAAAGTCAGAGAGGCCAGAATGAGATGGTTTGGACATGTCCAGAGAAGAGATAGTTATTATATTGGTACAAGGATGCTGAGTTTTGAACTGCCAGGCAGAAGCCCTAGAGAAGGACCAAATAGGAGGTTTATGAATGTCGTGAGAGAGGACATGAAGATACAGGTAGTCGTCGACTTACGACCTATGCAACTTACGACCGACCGACTTTACGACCACAATGTCCGGGTAACGCAGGCATTCCCTCCAGCGACAGTACTCACGCTCTGAGACTCCCGCGCTCTCTTCAGTCACCACGGCGCACACACGCTGTTCAGTCACACTGTGAGATCAATAGCCCAGCCCACTACTGATGGGCTGGGCTGCTTAGGAGGCTGTGACGGAGAAATGTATGAATGGCGTTTGGAAAAACTGTCAAGCGTTACGTGAACTCTTCTGCTGGATTTGAAAGTGACGAAGAACTTGATCAGATTCGGGAGAAAATAGTTAAACTGGCAAAAAACCTCTCCTTGGACCACTTAAGAATGATCGCGCTTTATGAAGAACTGATCGTGCTGGAAGAAGAAAGAGTGGAAGAAGAAGAGAGAGAGAAGCAGAGAGAAGCAGAGAAAGAAGAGGAGGAAACAGAAAAAATGTTCACCACCAAAGGCTTGTCAGAAGGCTTTTCCCTGTTAAATAAACTCCGTGCACACTTTGAAGAAATGGACATAGAACATAGAAACATTTGCAAGGATTTAACGGATGGCAAATGACGCTTTCCGTCCATATCGTGAAATTCATGAGGAGAAAAAGAAACGAACAATTCAGACAAAGCTCACAATGATTATGAAAAGATCGTCTCCCGCTCCCACCAACCCACACGCTGCCCAGCTGACGATCCGGACGACCCACAGCCAAGAACCAGCGCTGCTGGATTTAATTTTTACTTAAGAGTCGATTTACGACCAAGTCGAGTTACGACCGATCTGTCGGTCCCAATCGCGGTCGTAAGTCGACGACTGCCTGTAGTTGGTGTGAGAGAAGAGGATGCAGAAGACAGGGTTAGAGGCAACTGATTCGATGTGGCGAACCCTGAAGGGAAAAGCCGAAAGGAAAAGAAGAAGAAAAATCTTTTCTATTTGTTTGTCTGTTTAATTTCCATACATCGTTTGGGATACAAAATATATGAATATATATTTATTAAAAAAGCCGAGTCCAACTAGATCCGAACGTAATTATGGACATTTTGAGCCCTGGCCCAAAATTCGGACTGGGTTGGGTTTGGACTCGGGCTTGGGCTTAAGGCTTACCTCTACTTCTGACCAATCCATATCAACTTCAGATTTAAAATAATGCACCGATTTAAGCCCCACCCATTTCTGGTAAACCACACCCACTTCCGGTTCAAGCCCCGCCCATTCAGAGTACAGATAAAGATAATTTAGATGGTTGAACAGATACAGATACAGATAGTGGTGTACTCGCTCATCCATACTGTTCAGTAATTATTATTTAGTAATTATTATTTCCTGTCAAGAGATTTGTATTGTTCTAGTTTTGAAGTTTTAAGTTGACCCTGCATCAGTCAAAAACTGTATGAGTGTACACCACGGCAGTTTGCTCTGTCCGTCTGGCTGATGTCAGGCACATATTTCCATTCCAGTTCTACCAGGTAGTATCATATTCTTAGTCAAGAACTTAACAGCACTCAATAGTTTCAGCTATAACATTCATACCAAGCCCTATATATACAGTATATAAAATTTAAAAAAAATCCATACACACTAAACATAACTTCTGTGTCTCATCTGCACCAGGAAGCACCTTGTTTTATATCAGTTCAGTTTTAAATTGTTTTTATTTTCATTTTTTAAATTTATGTAAAGTAATATATAAATTTGAGTAAAATATTCTCTTGCCAATCCAATTAATATTTGGAAATACCATTTTTGGGTGTGAGAATATACAATACTTACTGTGAGGCTGATCTGCTCATCCTCCATGATGGGTACCATGAAAGCTGAAATGATACCTCTCTTAATATTAAGGACGTTGATTGGTTCGTCTGTCTCAGGGAATAGGAGGACATTGGTGATATCCTCCACAATGAACTTAAGAGGGTTTCTGAAGAAAGAAAATACAGATAAGACCCTGTTGGCATAACAACAGTTTTCTAAATTGAGAATTGACTGTATTTAGACACATAAAAGTTATCTGTTCACTTTATTTTAGAACTTGTTAAAATGAGACAAATTTTTATTTTTTTTGTTCAAGTCATGTCAACCTTTGTACTAACTTTTCCATGGTTGCCCGGAAGGCTTCAGAGCTTTGGGTCTGTTCAAAGACTGGAAGTCCCTGGGTATTAATGACCAACACCTTACTAAGTCTACAGTGCCTGGTCTGCATGATGAATCTGCACATCTGAGGGACTTCAATCTCTACCTAGAGATTTGTGACCACAGACAGAGTCAGAGTGTGTGTGTGTGTGTGTGTGGTTAAATAAAAACATTCTGTTTTCAAGTGAAGAGGTATTTTGGGACACCGGCAAAATTGTACCTGACAAGATACTTTCGGACCATTCCTCAGGTCGGAAGTGCCAACATCAGTATTTGTGCTCTCTGTGGTGTACTGGTAAATATATTTCCTGTGGGTCTTGAATCTGGTTGCCACTGAAATGACATAGGCTGCGTTCAGACTGCAGGCAAATCGGATTCCAATCAGATTCACTTTCATGTCCGATTTTTTACCCTAGCAGCAATGTCGAAGCGGAGGTGTCGTCCAGAGCATGTAGTAATTAATTGCGACAATGGCAACAACAAGGACAAACATGGAGATTGGTTACCTTAGTGCAGTGGTTCTTAACCTTGTTGGAGGTACGGAACCCTGTCAGTTTCATATGCTCACTCACCGAACCCTTCTTTAGTAAAAAACATTTTTTTAAATTTAAGATGTATACTCGACAAAAATATAAACGCAACACTTTTGTTTTTGCTCCCATTTTTCTTGAGATGGACTTAAAGATCTATAATTCATTCCAGATACTCAATATTACCATTTCTCTCAAACATTGTTCACAAATCTGTCTATGTGTGATAGTGAGCACTGGCCTTTTATTGTGGGCAGAATAAGGTACACCTGTGCACTAATTGTGATGTCAGATCAGCATCTTGATGTGGCACACCTGTGAGGTGGGATGGATTATCTCAGATCGAAACCAGGTATGTCGTGCATATATGGTACATTTTACAATAAAGCTGACTTTGACTTTGATTTTTAAGAACCACTGCCTTAGTGCATTGGTGTTATCACTGTCTAGTGATAACGCCAATACACTACTCTATAAAGGGTGATACATATCTATTTTAACAATATATCAAAGCCCCATTCTGCTGTCTTCATAACAGCTTTAGCATAAAAGATATACAACATTGTTTTCATAGCAATTAATGTACACACAGTATTTGAATCAACATCCTAGTTTTCAGCAAAATTACTGAGACATACAGTAAGAGATATAAAGATTAATGATGAGTAAATTATACATTTTAATAAATTATTGCATATTACAGGTTCAATAGCCAATAACATTCTTTAAAGTGTAAAACCCTTTAGAAAGGGAGCAATGTCCTAACCCTAACCCTCATTCACATGTAACTTTGTTAAATCTTGATACTCAATCTATTCCTCCTACATTGTAAGCTCACCTCATGGTTCAACATCACGACTTTGTGTCCAAAGGTCTGTGTCCAAAGACAGCTAAACATTCCAAACAGTGAACAGCAGCTACTGAATTGATTCATGGACAACACAGTTCAGCTGTCAGTTGCTATTTCCAGAAAAAGTTCAAAGCAATAGTTTAGCCTTGCTAATAGTGATCCATCAGCAGATCAATGTTTCTGTTTGCAACAATATTGGCCCATCTATGTATCGTATGTACATATAAACTCAGGTACAGGCACACAGAGTTTATAGGACCATGTCCACAGTTTCAAGACTGGTATTTCCTAGCCATTGAAAGCACATTATATACAGTAAATTTATATTTTGTGCCTTGCTGATTAAATAGTGCATGTTTAAAGTGAGTGTAAACATAGAAACTTACGCAGACATCTCGGGGTTTGTTGATTGTTGTTACTGCTTTCCTCTGGAAAATAAGAATGAACAATCAAAAAGTACAGACAGTCCTCAACAGATGAACACAATTGGTTCTGACAGGATGTTTGTAAACGGAATTGTTTGTAAGTTGTTATTTATTAAAGTTCAATCTATAATCACCATTTGAGCCAATCTATCTAACTATCTATCTATAGATACTCTAAATATGAAAATACTACACATAGACACCACAAAAATTACAGGACATGAATACAAAACATAATAAAATAAAATACTGTTGTACCATAATGTTACCTTTACATGTCTACCTCTGCTACCTCTACCTCTGCTGAATGAATTTTTATCCACGGGGTTAGAGCCGAATCCAAGCATTAATCCACTGTGGTATTCCACCACACTGATATGAATGACGCGCTGATGTTCTTCCTGGTCATCAAAAGTCTGACACGACACTTAATGTTTGATTACTATGTTTTATTTGTGCAAAGTATCTATCCATCCATCCATCCATCCATCCATCCATCCATCTATTTACATTAAGTTTCTCAGTTAACTTGACCAATAGTTAATATCTAACAACAAACATTCATAGTTCAGCATTCAGCAGTCAGAAACTGTTTCCGAGCAAAAACCTAAACCAGCCAACATTGGTTCCTACATCATTTGTCTCCTACAAGTGAACAACCCCATCAATAATTAAAATAAAAAATGTAATAAGAGGCAGATATTGACAGTTTTCTTACAGGTAGTCTATGGTCTAAATTGCTGCTCTAACTTTCAGCCTGACCTGACGTTGGTGAATGTCTTCATGTACATAAATACATTCTGGGTTTGTTTCTTTCTCAGAAGTTCACAAAGATACGGATAAAAGGAGGAAATGCTGCAGATGACGCCAACAGGAAATAAGAAACAACCACTTGAATTCTGACATCAAAGTAAGCAGTTCACTTAGTCTGAGATTTTCAGAGTCATTTTGACATGAACTGTGAAACTTTAATCTATGGGTTGCTAATCTTGCACTGTGTAGACTAGAGGAGTGTGATGACAAACTGCACGACGTCACATGGAAGTGGAAGTGAGATTCAACATGGTGGCCCCCAGCTGCTAGATTAACAGTATTCAAAATAGCCGTTTATATATTCACTATATAAAGTGAATTTCAGCTTTCACATAGTAAGAGTTAACTCTGAGTAAAATCTGTACGTAGAATTACCCACAGTGGATAACTTGAAGAAGTTTATCGACGATTATTTTTGCATTGCACCATGGACAGCCCAAGCGTCTCTACCTCCCGGGAGAATCCCAACTAGAGAAAAAAAGAAAGATTCCTTCGGAGGCACCCAGGACCTGGATTCAATAACCAAAAAGCTTGACGTCCTTGGGATTTTCCTCTAGGAAATCATAGAAATCAGAGCCAGCCTGGAGTTTACTCACCAGCAGATTGAGCAAATCTATGACTTCCATTCCGGATCGGTCGATGCCCGGGTTAAGAATGACCACCATCGGTGCTGTTCACCAACAGGGTGGAAATTGGACTACTGTTGGTCAAAGAGGGACATAGAGAAAGTCTGTTCGTAGGAAGAGAGAGAAGAGGAATGCCAAGAGTATAGGACTGAGAGTAGGGACGTTGAATGTTGGAACTATGACAGGAAATGGTAGAGAGTTGGTTGACATGATGCAGAGGAGACAGGTAAACGTACTGTGTGTCCAGGATACCAGGTGGAAATTTAACAAGGTTAGAAGTTTATCATCTTGAAGGGGGAGTTTGTTAGGAATGTCCTGGAGGTAAAAAGAGTGTCAGATAGAGTGATGAGTCTGATGTTAGAAATTCAAGGAAAAAATGTTAGTGGGTATGCTCCATAGATAGGTTGTGAGCTAGAGGAGAAGGAGAAATTCTGGTTGGACTTTGAAGTGATGCAGAGCATTATTAATTTTTTTAAAAATGTGTTTATTTTTAATATACTTTAGTAATCCCCGAAGGGAAATTAAGAGCACACTCTAGTTAGTCCAATCAAATCGCATGCATATGTTAGTTTTGTACAGGACCTGAACAAACATGCACACACACATGGGGCCTGTACGCATGCAGAGGAGGTAGAGTGGCGGGCAACTCCTTTGTGGTGCGCCCCAAATGAGCAACCTAGAAGTGAGAGAGTTGTGATTGGTGCAGACTTCAATTGACATGTTGGTGCAGTAAACAGAGGTGGTGAGGTGGTGATGGGCACGTTTGGTATCCAGGACTGAAATGCAGAAGAACAGATGGTAGCTGACTTTGCAAAAAGGATGGAAATGGCTATAGTGAATATTTTCTTCCAGAAGAGGCAGTGGTCAGGATGTGCTTTCAGATGACTGGACAACTACAGCTAATGCAAGTAGGAAGACAGGTAGGAGAGTACTTGGTGTGTCATATGGAAGGAACGTAGATAAGGAGACTTGGTGGTGGAATGAGGAGGTACAGGAGTGTATACAGAGAAAGAGGTTTGCTAAGAAGAAGTGGAACACTGAGAGGACTGAGGAGAGTACACAGGAGTACAGGGTGTGTAAGGTGAAAGTAGAGGTAGCAAAGGCCAAACAAGGGGCTTATGATGACTTGTATGCTAGGTTGGAGAGTAAGGAGGAAGAGACTGATCTATACAGGTTGGCAAGACAGAGAAACAGAGATGGGAAGGTCGTGCAGTAGGTTAGGGTCATTAAGGATAGGGATGTCTATTGACAAGTGCCAGAATACTTTGAGGAGTTGATGAATGAGAAAAATGTGTCATGATTCTGTTCATTTGATATCTTTCCAGTCTGTGATTGTGTGAAGCTCATTATCTCTTGACAGGTCAAGCTGTGGCAGAGGGTGTGGCTGGCTCCTAGCGGCTGATGAGCCACACCAGATCCCACTCTGCTCATCAGCCTCATCTTAAAAGGCCTGGTTTTTCCCTAGGAGGGTGCCAGATTATTCCATCCTGTTCTGTGATGCCAGTGTCGAGTGTTTCTCTCAGTTACCAGTTCTTTTCTATGTTTTTTGGAGTTAAGTAATTTTTGCTCAGCTGCTTTTTGTTATCTAGCTAACTTGCATTTTAGTTTAGCCTGAGCAATAAAACTGTTGAATTTTACTCGTCTGTCAGTCTCTGCTCCTTGGGGTCCAGACTTGAACTACCCTTAACAGAATAATCTGGTCGCCATGGATCCCGCAGAGACTGATGGTATCTGGCAGGCTTTGGCCTGTCAAGGGGCCCATGTTGGAGTCCACGAGAGAGCACTTCAGGAGATCATGGATTCGCTCAGCAAGCTCAGCTCCAGCGTTACTCGGATCGACAGCCGCCTGGATCAGCTTTCCACTCAGTTTCCTACGCCTGCCACTCCAGTCGACATTCCAGCACCTGTTCTTCCTGCCACCGAACCCAGCCAGCACAGGGAACCCTTCATTCCCACTCCGGTCAGGTACTCAGGAGTGCTAGGGTCGTGCAGGGAGTTTCTTCACCAATGCTCACTTGTTTTTGATCAGCAGCCGTCAACTTATGATTCAGACAAGTTGAGAGGGATGACACACCCTACCACACACTAGCCGGGTGCGGCGGGGATTCTGTGCGGGCTGTGGGTTCAGTCTCCATGTCGCTGTTTGCGGTGGGGGGTCTGCTGGGTGCTGCAGGGGCTATCACGCTGCTGGCTGGTGTGGCTGGCTGGAGGTCGGGCTCTGTTGGTGGTTGGTTAATATTGATGCTTGTGACTGCAAAACAAAAATGTACTAGTGGTGAGGTGTGGCTATTACCATGTGTGGCTGGCCATCACAGAAGAGTTAAAGGACAAATTAGCTGCTAGAGATGACACTGCTTCTCTAGATGAGTTAATTTCCTTAGCTATTCGTCTAGATAACCGACTTCGTGAGAGACGCAAGGAAAGGACAGTCAGGGAGAGTGTTCCTATCCCCCTCTCACCGCCCAGGCCATTTCGACAGCAACAACCAAATCCCCAGCCACCTCCCTCTGAATTTTCTTCACTACTGGTTTAGGCTAATCCCAACCGCGAGGAACCCATGCAGTTGGGGAGGATGAGACCTACACCTGAAGAGCGCCAATGTCGCTTAGAACTGAGGCTCTGCATCTACTGTGGCCAGGCGGGTCACAGGAGAGCGCAGTGCTCGGTCCTGCCAAAAAGAGCAGGCTCATCGGTGTCAGGAGGGGCACTGGTGAGCCATATGTCTGCTGAGTCGCCCTCCTCTAAGCGCATTGTCCTTAAAGGTACTGTATCCTGGCAACAAGTTTCTTTCCCTTTACGAGTTTTGGTAGATTGTGGTTCTGATGAGAGTTTTATTGACAATGAGTTTGTCACTAGTGCCAACTTACTCACTGAGCCCCTTATTGAACCCAAAGATGTGTTTGCTCTCGATGGTGGGTCTCTAGCTCAAATTACTCATCGTAGAGCCCCTTTGTCCTTATTGCTTTCTGGAAACCATCGCGAGCTAATTTCCCTGTATATTATTTCTGCCCCCAGTTCCCCATTAGTGTTAGGTCTCTCCTGGCTAAAGCTCCACAACCCACATATAGACTGATCTTCCTCTGCAATCACCAACTGGAGTTTGTTCTGCCACTCACATTGTGTGCATTCTGCCACCCACACCTACTGCACCTCCGCCAGTAGATCTAACCTACCGGCCTGGGTCTCGGAAGAACAAGCGCCATGCTCTTTCGCGTCAGTTTGTACCTTCAGTGGAGGATTATTCAGAAGACACTTTCCTGCCCTCTTCCTGTGTGGTGGGAGCAGCCATGTGGGACATTGAGAGGCTTGTTCAGGAGGCTCAAGTTGGTAACCTGTCACCTGAGGGTTGTCCACCAGGCCAGCTGTTTGTGCCCCCACCTGTTCAAACTCCTGTGCTCCAGTGGGGGCGTGATTCTAAGTTGATCTGACATCCAGGTTTTCATCGGACTCTGGCCCTCTTTTAACAGCGTTTCTGGTGGCTTTCTATGAGTGCAGATGCTAAAGAGTATGTCGCCGCTTGCCCTGTCTGTGCCCACAACAAGCTGTCTCACCGTGCCCCTGCTGGCCTTCTTCGCCCCCTGCCTATTCCTCATCGACCGTGGTTGCACATAGTGTTTTTATTCGAGTATCAGCCAATACTGTGTTTTTACATTACGTAAGTAGAAATTTCTTTTGTAAGTAGAGGTAATATTTTCCTGGTGAGAAAGTTCATAAGTAGAACATTTCGTAAGAAGAGAGACATTCTTAAGTAGAGGTATCACTGTAAATCCAAATGAAAAATTATGGTCTGAACTGCAAAATACAAAACTAAATCTTGACAATATCCTGTAAAAAAAACCCCCAGAATTCTTATAACAACAACTGAGATAAAACGATTTTGAATATAACAATAAATCAGGCAAATTTTTTGCGAACCAATTCCAACACAATAGATAAAAATCTTTCACAACAACATTCCGGGATCCCTCTGGTAAGTATTGCCAATCACCTCTAGAAATTAATTAACTCTTCTATAGATATTACCATTGTCATGTGGTGACACAGAGAACTGCAGTGTCACTCATCAGTTGTGACACTGCTTTACAGCAAGACTAAGTGTGTGAGGGAGATGTCCGCGTGCATAATTGATGTACCTGCCCGCACTTGTTCATGTTCTGTCGACAGCCGATAATAAAGGCCTGTTCTGAAACGTATAGTTTCCACTCGTCATTCTACAACCATAACTTATATTCAACTACTGTGAAGCCAAACAAAGAAGATATTCACAATTTCCTCACCAATTTAAACCTAAAATCTGAAGACAGAGACATCGTAGATGCTCCGCTGACTATCAATGAATTACAGAGTGCGCTAGATAGTGTAGCAGCAGGCAAGGCACCAGGTCCAGATGGTTTCCCTGCTGAATACCTCAAGCATTTCTGGTCATCGTTAGCCCCTCTCTTTTTTTCAGACTAGTAAGAAGTTTAAAAATATGGTTATATAAGTGGTCACATGAATACAGCCGCATAAAGTTGATGAACCAGATAAAGATCCCACACATCCTTCTACCTATCGACCGCTTTCACTAATCAACACTGACATTAAAATAATACCTAAAGCACTTCCCTACTGATCGGAGAAAATTATTCCATTAATTATTCACAGTGATCAAACAGGATTTATTAAGGGTTAACACTCTTTGAGTTGTGTCAGAAGACCACATATCTGATTAGCTTGACGCAGCGCTGCAAAAGGAAAGCAATTGTTATGTTACTTGACGCTGACAAAACCCTCGACAAAGTTAATTGGACCTTTCTTTTTTCACTGCTTCATGAATTTGGCTTTGGGGAGTCGTTTATCCAGTGGGTGTCAACCCTGTATAACTCACCTAAGGCCACAGTCATCACTAATGGGATAATTTCCCCAAATTTCACTTTAGAAAGGGGAACCACACAGGGATGCCCTCTGTCTCCCCTATTGTTTGCAATATTTTTTGAACCACTGACAGTAGCAATACGTCAAAACCCAAATATTAAAGGTATCTGCTCCCAGGTGTCAGAACACAAAATTAACTTATATGGGGATGACATTTTACTTCATCTAGAAAACCCCAAAACATCAGTAAAGGAAGTATGTTAACTAATTACAACCTTCTCGTGTTTCAGATTATTCCATTAAGTGGTCAAAGTCAATCATACTTCCATTAACAGATAACTTGTGGAATTCTGTAGTCCAAAACTCACTTTATTATTTTCCCATGGGTAATATTAGATATCTGAGTATAAATATTTCTAATAAATTATCAGAACTAGTCCACTTGAACTTCACCCCACTTTTGGAGAAAGTCTCTGGTGATCTAAGGTTTTGGAATAACCTTCTCATCTCCCTCCTGGGACAAATAGCTCCTGTTAAAAAATGAAAAAATTTACTCAAATCAACTACCTTTTTACCATGATCCCATTAGACTGACATCAAAGTGATTCCAATCCGTAGACTCTGCCATTGGTAAATTCTATTTAAAATATGAAATGGCAAAAATTAGCCTGACAACTCTTCAAAAAAGTAAATCTGAAGGTGGTCTGGAGGCACCCAACTTCATGCAGTATTACGTTGCGAACCAATTACAATATCTGATGAAATGGATCCATCCACATGAGGATTATAACTCCTGGCTGGAACTAGAACAGAGAGACTGTAATCACATCAATCCCTCAGATGTTCCCATTATAACCTCGACCCTTAAACAGCAACCGTGCTTCAAGAATCCTTTGATTGTCTCCACCCTGTCTGCTTGGTGGAAAACTCTTGATATTACAGGGTTTCAATTACAACCGGGTATACTCTCCCCAAAGTGGCACAACCCAGACTTTGTTAACAACTAAAAACCTCTCTATTTTAGAACATGGGCAGAGAAAGGGGTCACCCACCTCCATCACCTTTTCCAGAATAATAAACTAATGACATATACAAACCTGTCAGAAACATTTGAAATAAGAAATGGAAATTTTCTCCACTATCTGCAGATAAAGAAGACAATCATGAAAAGTATTCCGAAGCTTCAGCCAACCTCATCTCCACCTGATTTACAGCTACCTGAATTCATCAAATGCATTATAAAGTCGTTCTCAAAACTTAAGAAAAATCTCTCAAACATATATAGGTTACTCTTAAAAACTGGCTCGATACGTCTACCAACCGCAAAATGGAACAAAGATATAACCATATCTTTAGACTATAACTCTTGGACCCAGATTTGTGGAAATACATTTAACATGACAAGGAATACTAACTTACAACTAATTCAACATAAGGTACTTCATAGAGCACATGTAATACAGAATAAATTATATAAAATGGGTTTTTCCAAATCAGATACAGTGCCTTGTGAAAGTATTGCCCCCCCACCCCCACCCCACCCCACACCCAAGACCTTTTTGACATTTTGCCTCATTTCAGGCTTCAAACTTAAAGATAACAAACTGAAAATATTTTTGGAGAATCAAGAACATGTGAGACACAATCATCAAGCGGAACCAAATTTATTCAACATTTTGTATTATGTTTACAAATAAAAAACTGAAAAGTATGCTGTGCAAATGTGAGACCAAATAACACACAGATGCACTCTGTCATTATTAGTCATTTAGGTCAACATTGGATCATTCAGAATTCATCAGGGAACTTCTGGAGTCGTTTAGCTGAGCCGAGAGAACAGGGGGCCAATATTTTTGCACATCCTACTTTTTAGTAGCCAATGTACCCAATGTACACAGAACACACTCGACACTTACTTTCATGCCCTTTGGCATGAAAGTACCCGTTTTGGGTATCAATTACCGAGAAACTGTGTTCTATATTGGACTGCAGGTTCCACAATCTCCAAACATCTGCTAAATTGGCAATTTAACAGAAATGACCTTACCTCATGCTCAGTTACATCCCACACTTGCAGCTCTTGCCATTGTCTAAAAACTATTTTGGTCAATTGGAAAGATAAAAGATGATAGATATATGTATGTCATTAATCCCAAGGGAATTCAGTGTAACATCTGCTCACAGAAAAATACTTAAATACACATAGCAGTAGGTGACACAGAGAAAAGACGTTACATTAATACATAAGTTACTCATAACATAGCAAGGAAGCACAAGAACATAACATAGCAAGGAAGTATAAGAACTTAACATAGCAAGAAAGCATAAGGACATAAGAAGAAACATAAGAAGAAGCATAAGAATAAGTGGATGAACCGAACTATGGACGGACACCAAAGACCTCTACAGTGCATCCCTGCCTTCCCCCCTCCTGTCTATGACCTCTTAGCTGACCTTGATGACACCGATGATGCTGGTACTTCACCACCTCTCCTTCTGAAAGAGTGGTTTACCCTGATGGCACTTTGCACAAAAGAGGTTGTCAGTCTCTCAGTGAGGAGCTTGTTGACAGCAGTCTGCCACTGAAGGAGCTCCTGTGCTGGGTAAAGGTGGTGTGCAGGGGGTTGATGGTGTTACCCAGGATTGATCTGAACTTTGACATAGTCTTCCTCTCTAGAACAGTCTCAACAGAGTCAAGGTCCTGTCCGATCACAGAACCAGCCCTCCAGATGAGCCTGTCTAGGCACTCAGTGTCCCGTTTCCTGGTGCCACTGCCCCAGCACACAATGGCATAGGACACTGGACATTATGGACTGGGAGAATAACTGAATCAGTTCAGAGCTGATGTGGAAGTAGGCCTGCCTCCTCAGGAAGTACATCCTACTCTGACCCTTTTTATACACACAGTCCAGGTTGTATGACCAGTCCAGGTTGCTGTCCAGCTGCAGCCCCAGGTACTTGTAAGTCCCCACAACTTCCACCTCCTTGCCCCCTGTGACCACTGGCTGTGGGGAGGAGGGTGCCTGCCTGCCGGAAATCCAGGACCATCTCCTTGGTTTTGGAGATGTTCAACTGAAGCTCATTCTGCTGACACCACTCCATAAAGTCCGTCACCACCCTCCTGCACTCCCCTTCATCACCCTCCCTGATATATGCCACAATTGCGGTGTCATTTGAGAACTTCTGCATGTGGCATGTATCCGACTTGTGCTGGAAGTCCAACGTCTAGACGGTGAAGTGAAGGGGGGAGGGCCCCTGTGCTCCTGGTAACCATTGATGATAAACAGTCCCCCATCCGGACGTACTGGGGTCTGTCCGTCAGATAGTCTGTGATCCAGCTCACAAGGTAGGGGTCCACACCCATGAAAGCCCGTTTCTCCTGCGGGAGCCAGGCCTGGATGGTATTGAAGGGGCTTGAGTAGTCGAAGGATAACACCCTTACTGCACAGCCCCAATATCCAAGTAGGAGAGGGCCTGTTGGAGGAGGTACTGGACGCCCAAACTCAAGGCCGGTAGGCAAACTGGAGAGTGTCCATCGCACCCTGCACCTGAGGACGCATGAGTTCCAAGACCAGTTGCTCTAGGGTCTTCATCACATGTGAGATGAGAGGGACTGGTCGATAGTCTTTGAGGAGTCTCTGCTTGTGTTGAGGTGGGGAAAAGTTCTGATTTTGGCCCAAGGGAGATGGGTTGAGTTCATCAACTTGCTCCACGTACCCCTCCACTGTGCTGCACCCCTTGGCGTAGCCAGTGATTGCCCTCATGCCACTCCAGAACTCACAATACTGATTGCGCCCCAGCTGGTTCTCCAGTTCCCTCCTATAGTTTAGCTTCCCTCATCAGAGTCTCACTGCCTGATGGGCCTTCCTCATCTCCTCCTCATTCCCACTCCTGAACGCCCGCTTCTTCTTGTTCAGGACAGCCTTCACCTCCTGGGTTACTCAGGGTTTATTGTTGGGGCAACACTTGACTGTCATGACAGGGACCATTGTGTCCAAACAGAATTTCATGTAGTCTGTTAAACAATGACCTGCCCCGTCGACGTCCTCCCCAAGTGAGCCCACGATGACATCCCAGTTAGTGGTCTGAAAGCAGTCCTCAGCGTCTCCTCAGCTTCGGGGAACCATCTCCTGACCTACCGGGTTGTTGCTGGCAACCATTTCACCAGCGGGATGTAAGTGGTCCGTAGGTACACTTGTTTATGGTCTGATTTACCTGTGGGGGGCGGGGGTGGTGGTGTATGCCTCCTTGGCATTTGTGTAGAATAGATTAATGGTGTTGTCCTTCCGTGTGGGGCAGTCTACACACTGGGTCATTGTGGGAGAGATGAGTCCAGGGTGACGTGGTTAAAATCGCCTGGGATGATGACAAGTGCCTCCGGGTGCCGGGTCCGATGAACAGAGGTGGTCGCACAGATTATCTCTCATATCGTCTCTGGGTCTGCACGTGGAGGGACATAGACAGCGAGGACAATGACGTGTGAAAATGCACGCGCCAGGTAGTAGGGCCTGATAATAACAGCTGTTAGCTCCATATCGTGGTTGCACAGCGTTGATTTCAAGGACACATGTCCCGGGTGGCACCATCGCTCGTTTGTGTAGGTAATAAGTCCACCTCCTTTCTTCTTACCGGCGACGTTCTTCTCCCATTCTGCTCGTACGGAGGAGAAGCTGGTCAGTCTGACGTTAGCATCAGGTACGAAGTCCGTCAGCCACATCTCACAGAACACAAGCAAGCTGGTCTCCATGTAGTGCTGCTAAGTCCTACACAATGCCGTCAGTTTGTCTGCCTTGTTGGGCATCGAGTTTACATTCCCCATGATGACTGAGGGAGCCGAGGGACTGACTCGCCGGTGGCTAGTAGCTCTAGCCATTAGCCTAGCCTGCTGTTATTTACCTCCTTGGCTCCTTCTGTACCTCCACTGGCTCTTGGTGGGGATGAGATGGCGAACCCCAGGTTGTCCTCTAACCTTCAGGGATAGCATTTCCTCTTTGGCGTACATAAACACAGTACTGTCCATCGTGAAATAAAGGTATAAAGAGGTAGACAAGATAAGATTAAAAAAAAAAGATAAAATAAGGACACTCAAGGGAGCAGGCAAAAATCTGCAGCCAGCTTGCACAAGCACAGAAGAAAAAGCCCTAAACATCACCAATTGGCTGAATCTTCTCATTGATCACATTTCATTTGAGAAAATATCTGCCACCAAAAAAAAACAAACAATTGGCATCATTTACAGATGGATTTTCTCCATTTATTAGATCTGCGCTCTGTGATTTGACGATATTGATTGGTTGACATGCCCAAGGGTGTGGCAATCCCTGAAAGGGGAGTTCGTTCAGGCTTCAGTAGCATATTGCAGTAATGTCCCAGCTCAGAGCTCCACACTGACAAGCTGTTGGACTCAGTTAGCATTTGGCTAACTAGTTAGAGGTCCACTTCAGTCAATTGTGTGAGCATGTGTGCGCGCGAGTGTGGTTCGTGATCAGGCTACGGTAGCGGTGTGTGGTAACGACCTGAATCAGAGCTACACACTAACAAGCTGTTGGACTCAGTTAACATTTGGCTAACTAGTTAGAGGTCCACTTCAGTCGTGTGTGAGCGTGTGTGCGCGCGTGTGTTGTTCATGATCAGGCTACAGTAGCGGTGTGTGGTAACGATCTGGATCAGAGCTACAGGTTGACAAGCTGTTACACTCAGTTAGCATTTGGCTAACTAGTTAGCAGTCGGTGTGTGTGTGTGTCCTCCCGAAGCTCTCCCCAGCATCACAGCGAACACATAACCAGCTACACATTAATTACTAATTCAGAACAATTGTCTGTTTTTTGGTGAATGAAAGCAGCTTTAGCTCTTGTAAGTGATCAGAGAGCTGTGTGTATTCATGCACACACACACACACGCACACGCACGCACACACACACACACGCTAGCACATGAGAATACAAAATGTTTTTTGGGCAGCAGTGGCTTAGTGGTAAAGCGGGTGGTAGAGCGGGTCGTCCAATGTTCTGAGATCGGCAGTTCGATTCCCACTCCTGCCCAAAACAACACACCAGGAGGTGAGCTGACAGTGGGAGGTGTCAGCTCAGCTCCGGAGCACTGCCGAGGTGCCCTTGAGCAAGGCGCCGTCCCCCCTCACAAGCTGCTCATTTGGGCGCACCACAAAGGAGCTGCCCGCCACTCTACCTCCCCTGCATGCTCACAGGCCCCCTTGTGTGTGGTTGTGTGTATTACAGGGGCCTGTACACACTAATATGTATGCCTAACAATGCCTAACAATTGACTAACAAAAACTAGAGTGTGGGTTCTTAATTACCCTTCAGGGATTATAACAGTCAGTCAGTCAGTCATTTTCATATTACCACCGCTATATCCGCCGCAGCGGGTCACGGGGAGCTGGAGCCTATCCCAGTGGCATAGGGCGTGAGGCGGGGGACACTCTGGGCAAGACGCCAGTGCACCGCGGGGATTATAACAGTGTATAAAATTTAAAAAAACAACAACAAATCATTAGTTTGCGTTTGCTTAGCTCCCTTGTTCTCCACGAGCTCTCATTGTAAATAAAACAATTTTCAGAAAACACTGTATCTCACCAGCCAGTCTGATCATGTTTACACAAAGAGCCACGAGTCTTTGCTCAGCAAAGACTGAGGAAGCAGGTCAACGCTTAGCGCTGAAAAATCAACAGTTATATTATGAAAAACAATAATGCAAAACACGAGATTAGAGCGAAATATGCAGCAGTGAAGTTAGTGAAAGTTAAAAAGTTGCAGACAATGGCGATCAATCCGTAATGCAGAGTGTTAAACAAAAGAACGTGAACACGTAAGGGAGCGCAGTGTTGATTGGTCAGCTCAGAGGGGGAGGAGATAGGGAAGGCTCAGAAGGGAGAGGGGGGAGGAGAGACGGAGCTGAGAGCTGCGCTCCATTAAAACCGACCTACACAGAGCTGAAGAAAATTTGTCAATATTCAATAAAAGATATTGAGGACCACGGATCACTTTGAGGCAAGACATTTGAAATTCAGTGTAGTTGGACATCTGGCAGCTGAATGACATGAATTTAAAAAAAGCATAATATGGGACCTGGAGCTGGCGTTCGAGACTGGCTGCTTGGTCTTGTTTTGTGGCTCAGCCCGGATGGGGTTATTGGGGTTCTGGGCTTGGTTAGGGGTGTGTGGTGGTTATTGATAGTTGTCTGCAGCTGCCGGTTGGTGGTCGCCGGTTGTTGGTCGTGGCCATTGACTTGCCCCGTGGCAGTAGTGACTGTGGTGCGGTGTTGTGTGCAATGTGTGGGCTGCATGGCCTGGCCCAGGGGTCGGGCTGCAGGGGGCTAGCTCGGGAGCATGGGGGAGATCCGGTGGTGCGGAGTCGTCCTTGCATTTGGGGGCAGGATGGTTGCTGGATGGATCTTGTCTCCTGATTGGCTTTGGGTGCTGCGCTGCTCATCTGCTGGCATGTCAGGCTTGGCGGGGCTGGTCGGCTCGGTGACGAATGTTTGTCCTCCGCCATTGACCGAGGGTTGGTGGATGGTGTCCAGTAGTCTGTTTATTTTGTTGTGCGATAGGGTATGGGCTGAAGTCAGCATCGCTGTCTCGTTGAGCCTGGGGTATGGGCAAGGCTCGGCTGGGGGCTCCTGTGGGCTGTTTGGCTTTAGTGAACCTCTGATGGGGCCTGGTGTGGGCTGGCTGAGGTGGCCGGTGGTGTGCTGGGGCTCACTTCCGTGGATGGCTTACGGCCCACTGGTGATCTCTGGGCTTGACCTGGGCACCGTGCTGGTGGCAGCCGCTGCCTCCTCTGGTCTGTGGGTCTACGTGGTTCTCGGCTCCACCAGTGGCTTTTCAGGTGAATATGAGGACTCTCTTCAGACATCGCACCTATCTCAGGTCCTCTATCTTCCTCCTGCACTGTTTTACTCTGGTGGCCTACTCTATACTGTCAGGAACTCAACTAATGTAGTGTCCTACAACGTTGGTATTAAGGTATCAGTTGTGAGAAATGATGAAACAGCTCAAATCTCTTCCACTCTAACAGCACTGCCTGTCTATCCACTACACTGTTTGTGTTTTCTGTCTCTGTCTGGTTTACTTACTAACACACAAAGGTGCAGTACTTCCCTCTCTGGCTCACAATAGAACATTCCAATAAAAATTGAAAACATGGTCACATGCACACATCAAAATATACATCCATCCATTTTCTGTTGGTGTATCCGCCGTAGTGGGTCACGGGGAGCTGGAGCCTATCCCAGCTGGCATAGGGCGTGACGCGGGGGACACTCCAGGCACAACGCCAGTACACCGCGGAGCCACACACAAGGACAGACGACCATGTACACACACACTCACTCCTATGGTCAATTTGGGACCGGCCAACCTGAAGAAAATGCAAACTCCGCACAGAGCGGGACTTTAACCTGTACTCGCCGTATTGTGAGGCGACAGCACTACCCACTGTGCAACTGTGCGACCCCACATCAAAATATATAAAAGTTTTTGCGACAAGACTAAAACGAGCATTGATCCCATTAGAAGTTGAGCCCCTTTTATGTGGTTAAACTATGAGAGTACATGCACACAAAAAAAAGTTAATGTTACACTGCGCAGCGGGGGGCTTGGCAGAAAAGGGAACTACAGTAGTTGGATATGGTGCATAGTTGTTCATATCTACAAATGTTCATAGGTCAAATGTTCGTATCTTGAGGACTACCTGTTATGCAATTTATAGTGACTACTGATATATAGGTTATATTTACCATATAATCCATATTAGATATGCAAAAAATCACAAGCTTTCTCAATTATACATTTTTACTAATTATTACATGTAATTCTAAAAGAGAACGAAATCATTCAATTTGTTTTTAACTTAGATCCCATATTCTACTTTTCCCTTACTGATTTAAAACCAATGGGCACATCCTTCCATTAACTTTAGGACGAGCTAAACTTTAAACTGTATCACCATTTCTAATTATAAACTCAGTGTGTGTATGTCATATTTTGAATGTCAAAATATGCAAGAAAATAGAGACTGGAATTTGTTGCTGGTGTAATTAAAACATTATTGATCGCTCTGAAATACAATCCTACATGGAGCCAAAATGCAAATTTCAATGATGACTAAATTCTTTTTTCAGTTTTCATCATTCTGACTTGGGACACACCTCCTCTTTGTCAACGGGTCACACTTCTTTGCTAATAAGAATGCCCTAATCAAATAATTACATTTCTTAAAAGATTTTGCACAAATCCCATTGCCTAAAATCCTAAAGAACTCATACTTACGTGCCAATGTGTAGCTGGTCAGCAGCAGTACCAGACAAAGTTTGCTGGAACCCATCATGGGCTCAAGAAATGTGTGATCTGTGTTCTAAGGGTTCCTTAACAATTAGAACAGAAGCTCTAACTAAAACTTTTATAGAGTGTCTCTTCCCTCCTTAACCAAGCGCTGCTGAGTACCTGGGGTACACAGGCAAAGCAAAGTTCCAAAGTTCAAAGCCTCACAACCACAGAATGCTATTGGACCAATAGCAGTTTCTAAATGGGGATCTAGTCATTTCATTTCAACTGTAGTTTTTTTGTCCTGTATAGAGCCCATATTTCCTTGACTTTGAGTGATTAGACTACTGTTACCACAACAAATAATTGATCGCAACACTATTTTTGTTCAACGACAGCATTATACTCATATATAGAATGTTCTCATATATAGAACACACACAAAGGTCAGTGCAAACAGTCAAAACAAAATCAATAACAAAACCTGGTCTGATTTCTTTTCAGGATGTAGTTTTGTTGCACTGTCAGCTCTATTTTATTATAATTGATTAGATTTTCACTGACATTCATTCATTTTGTTCATAGCGTGTACAGGTAGTCCTTATCCCAAGAACACATTTGGTCCTGAGAGGTTGTTCATAAGCTGAATTGTTTGTAAGTTGGTATTTATTATATTTCGATTTATAATTGCTAATTGAGGCCGTTTAAATGTTATTACGACTCTAAATACAGAAGTGCTATTCCCTAACAGTGCTTTGATGTTTCCTAAACTGCATATACTTTCTGAATAAAACCAAATATAATTTAATGTGTTAATCCTTGTTTGATATATCGTAGCCTTATACTGTAGGAAATTGCTTTATGATCATTGATCCTTGCAGGGTTCAATAAACCAATAAGAGACATAGATTTCATGTCTGTATATGCAATATAATTATATACATACATTATATGTGTGTGTGCGTGATTAATAAGAGAATTAGGGCCACTGGAAAAAAACAAGGTCTATATTGTGAAATAAAAGTCAGAATCTGAGACAACTTCATAGCTGCACCACCAGCTTCATTCTCATGTCTGGCCCGGTAACTTCCCATCGTTGACGACGTGTTGTTACTGTATGTCAGGTGCTAGGAACAAAGCAAACACTTCACCTGCAAATTTCTTTTCTACTGTGTGAGCAACAGAGCTTGAAAATAACTTTATTAAAAATTTATATCCACTTTGTCCGATGGCCCCAGTTCAAAACGTTTACAGACTTGAGATCTCTGTCTGGTTGGTTCCATTGCAAAGCAACTGGAAAGCAAACTATCAGCAATTCAAACGCTAAACTAATCAAGCCAAAAGGTAATGACATGATAGGCAGTGCACCACGGTGTTTCATCCATTTTAACACATCTGGGACTGGCCGATGTTTCAAATCCCTGCCCATTGATCTGAAACAGTAAACTGGTTCACCTGGTGAATGAACCACTTAAATATTTCACCTGGTGAATGAACCACTTAATAATTATAATAACAATAATGATAATAATGGATTAGATTTATATAGCACTTTTAGGAGCACACAGGTAGACTACATCTTGTGTGGATAATGTAATCTGAAGGAGATTAGTGACTGCAAAGTAGTGGTAGGCAAGAGTGTAGCCAAACAGCATAGAATGGTGGTGTGTAGGATGACTCTGATGGTGAGGAAGATGAAGAGGACAAAGAGAGCAGAGGACGAAATGGTGGAAGCTGAAAAAGGAAGAGTGTTGCATGACTTTTAGGAAGGAGTTGAGACAGGCCCTGAGTGGTTAGGAGGTGCTTCTATATGACTGGACAACTACTGTACAGCTAATGTGATTAGGGATACAGGTAGGAGAGTACTTGGTGTGTCATCTGGAAGGAAAGTAGATAAGGACACTTGGCAGTGGAATGAGGAGGTACAGGAGTGTATACAGAGAAAGAGGTTAACTAAGAAGAAGTGGGACACAGAGGGGACTGAGGAGAGTACACAGGAGTACAGGGAGATTCCATGAAGGTGAAGGTAGAGGTGGCAAAAGCCAAGCAAGGGGCTTATGATGACTTGTATGCTAGGTTAGACAGCAAGGAGGGAGAAACTGATTTATACAGTTTGGCAAGACAGAGAGACAGAGATGGGAAGGACGTGCAGCAGGTTAGGGCGATTAAGGTTAAGGATGGAAGATTATTGACAGATGCCAGTAGTGTGATGGGAAGATGGAAACACAGGTAGTCGTCGACTTACGACCGCGATTGGGACCGACAGATCGGTCGTAACTCGACTTGGTCGTAAATCGACTCTTAAGTAAAAATTAAATCCAGCAGCGCTGGTGCTTGGCTGGGGGTCGTCCGGATCGTCAGCTGGGGCAGCGTGTGGGTTGGTGGGAGCGGGAGACGATCTTTTCATAATCATTGTGAGCTTTGTCTGAATTGTTCGTTTCTTTTTCTCCTCATAAATTTCACGATATGGACGGAAAGCGTCGTTTGCCATCCGTTCAATCCTTGCAAATGTTTCTATGTTCTATGTCCATTTCTTCAAAGTGTGCACGGAGTTTATTTAACAGGGAAAAGCCTTCTGACAAGCCTTTGGTGGTGAACATTTTTTCTGTTTCCTCCTCTTCTTTCCTGCTTCTCTTCTCTCTTCTTCTTCCACTTTTTCTTCTTCCAGCGCGATCAGTTCTTCATACAGCGCGATCATTCGTGAGTTCTCCAAGGAGAGGTTTTTTGCTGGTTTCACTATTTTTTCTCGAATCTGATCAAGTTCTTCGTCACTTTCAAATCCAGCAGAAGAGTTCACATAACGCTTGACAGTTTTTCATACATTTCTCCGTCACAGCCTCCTAAGCAGCCCAGCCCATCAGTAGTGGGCTGGGCTATTGATCTCACGGTGTGACTGAACAGCGTGTGTGCGCCGTGGGGACTGAAGAGAGCGCGGGAGTCTCAGAGCGTGAGTACTGTGGCTGGAGGGAATGCCCGCATTACATTGTGGTCGTAAAGTCGATCGGTCGTAAGTTGCATAGGTCGTAAGTCGACGACTACCTGTAGTACTTTGAAGAGTTGATAAACGAGGATAGTGAGAGAGAACAAACACTAGAAGAGGTGACAGTCGTGGACCAGGAAGTAGCAAAGATTAGTCACGATGAAGTGAGGAGGACATTGAAGAGGATGAAGAGTGGAAAGGCAGTTGGTCCTGATGATATACCTGTAGAGGTATGGAAGTGTCTAGGAGAGGTGGCAGTAGAGTTTCTGACTGGGTTGTTCAACAGGATCTTAGATGGTGAGAAGATGCCTGAGGCATGGAGGAGAAGTGTGCTGGTGCCCATTTTTAAGAACAAGGGAGATGTGCAGAGTTGTGGCAACTACAGAGGAATAAAGCAGATGAACCATACCGTGAAGCTATGGGAAGGAGTAGTTGAAGCTAGACTAAGGGCAGAAGTGAGCATTTATGAGCAGCAGTATGGTTTCATACCAAAAAGGAGTACTACAGATGCAGTATTTGCTTTGAGGACGTTGATAGAGAAGTACAAAGAAGGCCAGATGGAGCTGCATTGTCTTTTTGTAGATCTGGAGAAAGCTTATGACAGGGCGCCCAGTGAGGAACTGTGGTATTGTATGAGGAAGTCTGGAGTGGCATAGAAGTATGTTAGAGCGGTGCAGGACATGTATGAGGACTGTAAGACAGTGGTGAGGTGTGCTGTAGGTGTGAGGGAGGAGTTTCAGGTGGAGGTGGGACTGCATCAGGGATCAGCTCTGAGCCTGTTCTCCTGTATACAGTATTTGTGCTACTAACATGTATATATGTATATGCATGTACAAAAAGGAGTGTAAAAGATCATTTCCCCGTTTGTGTGGACAATAAAGTGTGTTTAATCTTTAATCTTAATATTAATCTTGCTATGGTGATGGACAGGCTGGTAGACGAGGTTAGACAGTAATCTCCATGGTCCATGATGTTTGCAGAGTGAGGTCGAGTGAGGCTACAAGGAGAAGAGATCAAAAAGGTGGTGGATTTTGAGCAATGGAAAATTTGGAAAAGAGGTGAAGAAGCATATACAGGCAGGATGGAACAGGTGGAGAAAAGTTCCAGGTGTGATGTGTGATAGAAGAGTTTCAACAAAAATGAAAGGAAAGGTGTAGAAAACTGTGGTGAGACCAGCGATATTGCTTGGTCTAGAGGCAGTGTCACTGAAGAAAAGACAGGAGACAGAACTGGAGGTAGCAGAGATGAAGATGCTGAGGTTCTCTTTTGGAAGTGACCAGGTTCAATAGGATCAGCAGCTAAGCTAAATAGCTAAATTTCATTCAGATAATGTAGGCAAATGTTTGGGTTTTTTGTATGAACAGAAGTTATTTTTATCGTGAGGTGGTAATAAAAGTGTAGTAATGTGCATGTTCCTTATTGCAGTGCAACAATATGTAAATACTTTTTTTTTCTGGAAATATTCTAAACTTTTCTCTAGTAGCTATGAAAACCTAGGATAGAACCAACCATGAGCCAAAAACTGAAATTTGAAATGAACCCTGGATTAGGTGAACCATTACAGCCCTAATAATAATTTGAAGTTATCCAACCTGTTTGGTAAGAATGATTGGTAACAGTAATCCAGCATGATTTATGTTTTGCAACCTGTGTATCATAATGTTACAGAGCTAATAATGTTACGGATCCACATGCAGTGAGCACCACTACTGAAGACAACAAGTAAAGCACAGAGGTGAAGGGGATTTTCAGGTGAAAATATTTGTTCATTTGACTACCCAGTCTGTGGCACTGAAATTTGATTTGGGATTCAGTTTGTATCCAAGTTACCTCAAGGAAACTAAATTTGCCTTGCTACTCACACTTAAAGCTATACATAAAGCTATATATAAAGCTATATCTTTGCCAGTAAATCATGCATTTGGTTGAGCGTGCGTGTGTGTGCCTGTCATTTCACAAACTACAATGTCTATCAGGCTAAAATTTTATGTGCACACTCATAACCGTATGTCAACAAAACCATCTTTGGTTTAATCGTTTCAAAGCCTTTACAAGTGTTAAAATAATTGAAATAAATGAAAAAAAGTGCTACTTCCCCAGTGTTGTACGAGCTACCTGTAAAGTGTAAAGAGCTAAACTACCACCTGGAAGAGGTCTGCACTCTACTGAGTGCACATTTCTTGTTTTTGTGGGGGTTTTTTATGATGTGCAACATTAATAACTTTTTTCTTTTCTCTCTTTCATTTTTGCTTTGTAGGCCAGAAACGTATCACTGCAAGCAGTGTGCCCATGAGAGTAAAACTATAATAGGTTTTACTAATCAAAATCTGTCGAGGTTAACTGTAGGACCCAAATGCGCAGACGTCAGGTAAAAGGGAAAAATAGATTTATTTAACAATAAATGTGAAGCGATGATGAACCAGATGATCAGGCTGAGCAGGTAAATCGGCAGGAGAGGAGAAAACAAGCAGGCGGCTGGAAATGGTTGTAGTCCAACAGGCAACAGACCAGAACTGGAACACGGAGAGAACAGAGTTATCAAAAAGTCAAGGTGCAAGTTCAAGTGAGCCAAGGTGTGGATACTGACAAGCAGTACAAACGAACTGGCAATGAATGGTGGAAAACTGGTCCTCATGAAGGTCTGGAGATTGGTCACAGGTGTGGTGCTCTGCTGCCAGCAACAGCCACACCCAGGTAGGTGGAAACTATGAGGGACTGAGAAGAGGGAGAGAGAAAGAAGCAACTGCAAATCCTGACAAAATCTAAAAGAGTTGCTTAATCATCTGAAAGGCCATGTAACAGAGGGCAGGAAAATAACATGTCCCATAAGGGCTTGTGAGAAAACATTTGAAGTAAAATCCACATTTGCATCACATATTTCAAGAACACACAAAAAAAGTTCGGCAGGAGAAATACGTGAGGTGACGTTTCAACACCCAGCCCAAGAAGCACAGTTTGAAACCCTGTCCCAGCTTGTGAGTCAGCCCTCCACCTCTTTCACCAAGTATGATGAAAAGTCAGACACAGAGCTTGATGATATTGTAGATGATGACCTTGTGGTGGAAAGTTTTTAATACAATAAAATAATACAATAAAATAATATCATTTCATAGAACTAAAAATCTGGATTGCTGTGTGTGTCAAATTATTCAGCACTCATGAAGGTGGCCCCAGGATGTCTCAAGGTCATGAAGACGCTGCATGAAAATAATTACCGTTAGACCATATTTGGAAATGCTTGCATGACTGTCGGTATCCTTGGAAGAAGTTAGACACTGACAGAAGCAGCTAGTCAGGTCATTTCATACACTGTACTTGAAATTAGAATGTATGTTTCTGCACAGGGTCATCCAAAGAATGTCTGCAGCAGATACTGTATGTCCTCACAGGGTTCGCGTGACTGATTATATTATGTCATCAAATAGTTTAAAAAAAAAATTATTTATTCAGTTTATTTTCTTCTTTCCAGACATGTTATTACAACAGATTTTACTGTTCGAAAAGAAAAAAAAGGGTTGACGGGTAGAAGCCATTGGCTTGTAAGGTTCCTGTCCCCTAAATCAATAACATCTCTCTCATTACAGCACATTGTCAACCAATATATACTTTGCACGTCACAAATCAATTTCAATTATTTTATTCTGGTACATTGTTGTTTTGATCTGTCCATTTAGTCCAACAGGCATGCATCTTTGCACACCTCTTTATCGGTTGGTGAGAAGAGTCCGAATTTTATGAATGTTCATTTTGTTATTCTTTTCAAGGGTTGTTTCTGGTCACATTTATTATTAATCGCTTTGGAAAGACTTGCTTTGTGTGGCTGAGTTGATGTTGCTTTCTGTGCCTTCCACACTCCTAATCACTGGCATCAGCATCACGGTTTCTGGCCTTCACATCCAAACGTTTTCCCCATTTCTCCAGCTTTTGGGTGATATCCTCCTTGAGCCGAGCATTGGACTCCTCATGCCGGTCACTCATCCTGGCTATGGCTTTATTCAGCATGATGGCCATGTAGCAGCAAGAGGACACAAGCCAGTGTCTTATTGTGCCGGTCCCAAGCCCGGATAAATACAGAGGGTTGCGTCAGGAAGGGCATCCAGCGTAAAACTTTTGCCAAATCAAAGATGCAAATCCAACCTGTGACTTCCATACTGGATCAGTCAAGGCCCGGGTTAACAACGACCGCCATCGGCGCTGTTGACCTACAGGGCGCCGGTGGAAATTGGATTACTGTTGGTCGAAGAAGGAGAGGAGGAAAGTGCATTCGCACGAAGAAAGAGAAGAGGAGCGCCAAGAGTACAGGACTGAGAGTAGGGACGTTGAATGTTGGAACTATGACAGGAAAAGGTAGAGAGTTGGTTGACATGATGCAGAGGAGGAAGAGTTTGCAGAGTTTGTTAGGAATGTCCTGGAGGTAAAAAGAGTGTCGGATAGAGTGATGAGTCTGAAGCTAGAAATAGAAGGTGTGATGTTCAATGTTGTTAGTGGGTATGCTCCACAGGTAGGAAGTGAGCTGGAGGAGAAGGAGAAATTCTGGTCGGATTTTGATGAAGTGATACAGAGCATGCCTAGAAGTGAGAGAGTTGTCATTGGAGCAGACTTCAATGGACATGTTGCTGCAGGAATCAGAGGTGATGAAGAGGTGATGGGAAGGTTTGTGTTTTGTGAAAAACTTGAATAAATAGGTTCGTAGGAGGTGGGTACACAGAAAACTCACTCACACAATGAATCAAACCACTCCTATAGGGCTATAATAAATGTGTGATTTATTACACGCAGAGAATAGAGATATTAAGAAACAATACGTACAAACAACAAACAAACAATAAGTCAAAAGACCTCTATGATGCTAGACCAAATGTGTCGTTTAGTCCCCGCAGCGCATAGCAATGCAAACAAACAATTCTATGATGCTAGAATAAACTTGTAGTTTAATTCCCCACAGAGCACAGAAACAATTCTATGATGCTAGAATAAACTTGTAGTTTAATTCCCCACAGAGCACAGAAACAAACAAATAGTTGGTTGAGCTAAGGCAATATATGGTGGCATTCCAAATATGCTTGGCCTCTTACCTTGACACCGGGAAGGAGAGCCTACAACCCAGGCAGAGTAGCTTCAACCAGGCTGGGCGTCCGTATGTAACCCGCAGCTGACTCTCTCTATCTTCCTATCTTTCTCTCTATTACCTTCTTTCTCACTTCTTCTTGAGTCTTACTCCCTTTCGCTCTTCTACTCTCTACCTTGAGTCTGAAACTCCTCACCTTTTATACCTTTTAAGAAGAAAGGCCTGCATGCGAGCAGGAATGGCCAGTTCCAGCTCTCAGGCAGCCCTCCTTTTGGTGGTACCCCCCGCTGAGGAATAAACATCACCACCCTCGAGAATGCAGTGTAGGAAGCTTTCACGCACTCGTAAACCATCTGTATCAGGAGACCTTACACCTTTGGAATGCACCAAACCTATCACACCAAAACTAAGAAAACTAAGAGATCTTTATTACACATCGGAATGTAATTTAAAGGCTTTCATGCACCCATAAAACATCTTACACCTTGACTGAAAACAGGTCTCCATCTCCTCTCCATCGGTTCTCCTTTGGTTCTCCATCTGGTTGGATGGGCTGTGACCTGCTGTGACCTCTTTGTCCAAACAAACTAAGATGTGACTTAGCCCAGCAGTTGCATGGAGAGGTTTTGAAGCAAGTTCTCAGTAATGACATGATAAGAGTCAAATCAGGACACACACAATACAAATTTCCATTACACTCCACCCCTTGGCCTGATTTTGACTCTTCATTCATAGTACAATCAGAACATCTCTTAGAAAAACTACACCCCTTGGCCTGTCATCTTAATGTGGTGAGCTATAACTACTTAAGTGTAGATAAGAAACAATAAGTGTTGTGTTACCTATGTGTGTAACGACCAATTGAAGACGTGGCCCCACTGGGTCACCTCAGTGTGATGATCCTATATGTATCCTATATGTTCACTGACTAAAGCTGGCCCCCCTTTCCAGCAGAGGAATGGATGATGCCAGCGGTGTTTCCCACGTTGGAGTCGGGCGCCAATAGGGCCTCCCGCTCTGCCTTCTGAAATGACGGGGGCATTTCCAGTCTGCCCTCTGCCCGTTCGATGCTTCTCTATTTCACCGTTGGGGACTCACACCAAAACAGCCGACGTCCTCAACAACTCAACACACGATGTCCTCAGTTGAGGCCGTTGCCTTAGCCGAGGAACTCTCTGGGGTTGCAAGAGCTGCAACCTCTGTTTCCAGATCAGGGTCTGGAGTGGCACCTTCACTAGCTGGTGGAGGAAGAGCAGATCCTGAGTCGGATCTGGCTGGTCTGGTAGATGAGATGTGGAACCACGTGTCCCCCTTTCCTAGCAACCGGACTGCAGTTCCAGTTCGCTCAGTGACTTGGTCGGGACCTGTCCACCTGCAATTTGATTTTTCATTTTATACTCATCTGGAACTCCACATGGGATGCCAATAGCATCTGTGTAGACTGGGCTGTCCTCCGGTTTCATGGTGTATGAGTTCCGTTGTGACCATGTCGTCACTTCAGCCTCGAACATTTAAATCTGTAAGTGAGAAATAAGAGACACAATTGCACATCTCTCTGCCCCATTTGGGGCAAAGAATCTTTTTTTGTCTTGGTCCTACATATCAAGCAGTAAATCATTCAAGTCGGGGTAAAGGTGCGCTTTACGCTCGCCCTTATTTTTCCCCTTCTTCCGTTTAGGAGCTGTGGCTTTAGCGATTCTCACTAACCTGTGATTTGAATCTGACTCCTCCCTTGAATCTGAATACTCTGACTCCTCCTTTGAATCTGAATCCTCTGACTCCTCCCTTGAATCTGAACTCTCTGACTCCTCCCTTTTCATGCCGGAATGACGGGACCGGTTCCGGTCCTCCATGGGAGGAGAGGAGGGAGTTACCGTGGTTAACTCCTTTAGGGTTTTCCAAAGCTGCCCGAACTGATTTATTTCTGTCATGCAATGTACTTGTAACCCTCTTTTAGCATAGCGTTTCCTCAACTCATTTGTAGGGAGTCCATCTATCTCAGATGCAGGGACTCCCGATCTTATCAACGCCTTCCACAGATCCCGCCTAGAGGGGCCGGACATGGGGGCTCTCAGAGCACGCACAGACAGCTCCCGCTCGGGGACGCGCCGTCTGTCTTCTCGGTATCGAACAGGAGCCTGGTCCCAGTCTCCTAAAGACCCAAGTTCCGCCATCATTTTCTGAATCTCACCCATGGGGCGCTCGGGTGATCCCAACATGAGGGACAAAACCAAAGACTTGTATGGGGGGGGTGAGGTCTTTATCATCATGTCCCTCACCGTTTTGGGGACAGCTAAAGCAGTCACGTCATCCACCGGTCCCACCATTAATGCCTCCCGCACACAGAGCCTCACCAAACGCTGCATTCCTTCGCGAATGGTCTGCCACCTACGGTCTAGCGGAGGCCAGTCCGAGGGCAGGGGGTGCTGTTCGCGAATAGCCTCAGCGTATAGAGCGAGGACCGTTGTCATCTCGACTCCGCGATCGCGGACGAGATGACGATATGCAGCATTTACCGCAGGGTCTCGTGACAACCCCGCAAATCTCATCCCGTCCCCCTCGTCTATTTCCGCTTGCGACCCTCCTTCATCCAACAAGCGCACTAGCCACAAGTCTAGCGGCTCGTCCGGCTTCTGCCGGAAACGAGACGTTAAATGTACCACCTCCTCGGAGGTGTAATCCTCCAAGGTTCGCGAAATTTCGGGGTCTGGCTGCGGCTGGGGTTCATCAACCATGATAGCCTGACCATGCTCATCTACCATTAGCCTGCCCGCCCCGTCTATCGCCTGCCGACGCACCGGAGGAATCATCCGCTGCATCCGCCTCCGTCGGACCACCGGGTTCGCACGGAGCGGCGGATGTTCGGGGGCTGGATCGATCCACTCCCCGTCATCAGAATCATCCCAGACATTTCCGTCCCAGGTCTCCGGATCCCAGGTGACCGGATCACCATCTATCACCCGAGACACGAACGACCGTATCTGGGTGGTCTCAGCACGCCGTGGCGCCTTACGCCGTCGTTGGCGATTTACTTTGGACACATGCGTGACCGCACGGTCCGTCAGCTTTGCCAATTTGTCGTATTTGCATTGCAAAGCAGTCAATTGCTGGCGCAACTGAGCACTCACATCATTCTGCTGCTGCAAAACAGTTAATTGCTGGCGCAACTGAGCGTTCTCATCACTCTGCTGCTGCAAAGCAGTCAATTGCTGGCGCAACTGAGCGTTCTCATCACTCTGCTGCCGCCAAGCCTCGGCGCAGATCCACATGCGCCGCTGAACTCCCCCCAGGGGAGTTGTGGATGAAACCGGGACGCCCTGTAGTACGCTAACTACAGACGCCACCGAACCATCCTTCACCAAGTCAGCCCATGGCTCGGGCCGACCACCACCATCTCGCAAACACAACGCCAATTCTTTCCAATGCGCATCTTCCCAGCCGGGAACAAGAATCTCTCTCTGTCTCCCTGCCTCTGGAGCCTCCTTGGAGCGCTTCCAAAACTTTTTAAACATGGTTTTCTGTGTATATCCTCCAACCTTCAAAAGTCCAATTTTACGATTAAAATTGATTATAAGGATCCTGTTCGTGACGCCAATTGTTTTGTGAAAAACTTGAATAAATAGGTTCGTAGGAGGTGGGTACACAGAAAACTCACTCACACAATGAATCAAACCACTCCTATAGGGCTATAATAAATGTGTGATTTATTACACGCAGAGAATAGAGATATTAAGAAACAATACGTACAAACAACAAACAAACAATAAGTCAAAAGACCTCTATGATGCTAGACCAAATGTGTCGTTTAGTCCCCGCAGCGCATAGCAATGCAAACAAACAATTCTATGATGCTAGAATAAACTTGTAGTTTAATTCCCCACAGAGCACAGAAACAATTCTATGATGCTAGAATAAACTTGTAGTTTAATTCCCCACAGAGCACAGAAACAAACAAATAGTTGGTTGAGCTAAGGCAATATATGGTGGCATTCCAAATATGCTTGGCCTCTTACCTTGACACCGGGAAGGAGAGCCTACAACCCAGGCAGAGTAGCTTCAACCAGGCTGGGCGTCCGTATGTAACCCGCAGCTGACTCTCTCTATCTTCCTATCTTTCTCTCTATTACCTTCTTTCTCACTTCTTCTTGAGTCTTACTCCCTTTCGCTCTTCTACTCTCTACCTTGAGTCTGAAACTCCTCACCTTTTATACCTTTTAAGAAGAAAGGCCTGCATGCGAGCAGGAATGGCCAGTTCCAGCTCTCAGGCAGCCCTCCTTTTGGTGGTACCCCCCGCTGAGGAATAAACATCACCACCCTCGAGAATGCAGTGTAGGAAGCTTTCACGCACTCGTAAACCATCTGTATCAGGAGACCTTACACCTTTGGAATGCACCAAACCTATCACACCAAAACTAAGAAAACTAAGAGATCTTTATTACACATCGGAATGTAATTTAAAGGCTTTCATGCACCCATAAAACATCTTACACCTTGACTGAAAACAGGTCTCCATCTCCTCTCCATCGGTTCTCCTTTGGTTCTCCATCTGGTTGGATGGGCTGTGACCTGCTGTGACCTCTTTGTCCAAACAAACTAAGATGTGACTTAGCCCAGCAGTTGCATGGAGAGGTTTTGAAGCAAGTTCTCAGTAATGACATGATAAGAGTCAAATCAGGACACACACAATACAAATTTCCATTACAGTTTGGTATCCAGGAGAGGAACGCAGAAGGACAGATGGTAGTTGACTTTGCAAAAAGGATGGAAATGGCTATAGTGGATACTTTCTTCCAGAAGAGGCAGGAACATAGAGTGACCTATAAGAGTGGTGGTAGGAGCACACAGGTAGACTACATCTTGTGTAGACGGGGTAACCTGAAGGAGATCAGTGACTGCAAAGTAGTGGTAGGTGAGAGTGCAGCCAAACAGCATAGGATGGTGGTGTGTAGGATGACTCTGGTGGTGAGGAAGATGAAGAGGGCAATGGCAGAGCAGAAGACGAAATGGTGGAAGCTAAAAAAGGAAGGGTGTTTGATGACTTTTAGGAAGGAGTTGAGACAGGCTCTGGGTGGCAAGGTTGTGCTCCCAGATGACTGGAGAACTACAGCTAATGTGATCAGGGAGACAGGTAAGAGAGTACATGGTGTGTCATCTGGAAGAAAAGTAGATAAGGAGACTTGGTGGTGGAATGAGGAGGTACAGGAGTGTATACAGAGAAAGAGGTTAGCTAAGAGGAAGTGGGACACTGAGAGGACTGAGGAGAGTAGACAGGAGTACAGGGAGATGCAGCGTAAGGTGAAGGTAGAGGTAGCAAAGGCCAAACAAGAAGCTTATGATGACTTGTATGCTAGGTTGGACAGTGAGGAGGGAGAGACTGATCTATACCGGTTGGCAAGACAGAGAGATAGAGATGTGAAGGACGTACAGCAGGTTAGGGTGATTAAGGATAGGGATAGAAGTCTATTGACAGGTGCCAGTAGTGTGATGGGAAGATGGAAAGAGTACTTTGAAGAGTTGATGAACAAGGAAAATGAGAGAGAACATAGACTAGAAGAGGTAACTGTTGTGGACCAGGATGTAGCAAAGATTAGTCAGGATGAAGTGAGGAGGGCAGTCGGCCCTGATGATATACCTGTAGAGGTATGGAAGTGTCTAGGAGAGGTGGCAGTAGAGTTTCTGACTGGGTTGTTCAACAGGATCTTAGATGGTGAGAATATGCCTGAGGCATGGAGGAGAAGTGTGCTGGTGCCCATTTTTAAGAACAAGGGAGATGTGCAGAGTTGTGGCAACTACAGAGGAATAAAGCTGATGAGCCATACAATGAAGTTATGGGAGAGAGTAGTGGAAGCTAGACTAAGGGCAGAAGTGAACATTTGTGAGCAGCGGTATGGTTTCATGCCAAAAAAGAGTACTACAGATGCAGTATTTGCTTTGAGGATGTTGATAGAGAAGTACAGAGAAGTCCGGAGGGGGCTGCATTGTGTTTTTGTAGATCTTGAGAAAGCTTATGACAGGGTACACAGAGAGGAACTGTGTTATTGTATGAGGAAGTCCAGAGTGGCAGAGAAGTATGTTAGAGCGGTGCAGGACATGTATGAGGACTGTAAGACAGTGGTGAGGTGTGCTGTAGGTGTGACAGAGGAGTTCAAGTTGGAGGTGGGACTGCATCAGAGATCAGCTCTGAGCCCCTTCTTGTTCGCTATGGTGATGGACAGGCTGACAGACGAGGTCAGACAGGAATCGCCATGGACTATGATGTTTGCAGATGACATTGTAATCTGTAGTGAGAGCAGGGAACAGGTAGAGGAGAAGCTAGAGAGGTGGAGGTTTGTCCTGGAAAGGAGAGAAATGAAGGTTAGCCGCAGTAAGACAGAATACATGTGTGTGAATGAGAGGGACCCAAGTGGAAGAGTGGGGTTACAGGGAGAAGAGATCAAGAAGGTGGAGGATTTTAAGTACTTAGGGTCAACAGTCCAGAGCAATGGAGAGTGTGGAAAAGAGGTGAAGAACTGTGTACAGGCAGGATGGAACAGGTGGAGAAAAGTGTCAGGTGTGATGTGTGATAGAAGAGTTTCAGCTAAAATGAAAGGAAAGGTGTACAAAACTGTGGTGAGACCAGCGATGTTGTTTGGTCTAGAGACAGTGTCACTGAAGAAAAGACAGGAGACAGAGCTGGAGGTAGCAGAGATGAAGATGCTGAGGTTCTCTCTGGGAGAGACCAGGAAGGATAGGATCAGGAATGAGTACGTCAGAGGGACAGCACATGTTAGAGGTTTTGGAGATAAAGTCAGAGAGGCCAGACTGAGATGGTTTGGACATGTCCAGAGGAGAGATAGTGAATATATTGGTAGAAGGATGCTGAGTTTTGAACTGCCAGGCAGGAGGCCTAGAGGAAGACCAAAGAGGAGGTTTATGGATGTAATGAGGGAAGACATGAAGGTAGTTGGTGTGAGAGAAGAGGATTCAAAGGACAGGGCTAGATGGAGGCAATTGATTCGCTGTGGCGACCCCTGAAGGGAAAAGCCGAAAGGAAAAGAAGAAGAAGAAGAATAAGATGGCCACAGCCTCCATATACACCCTGGCCGTTGCCTCTGCTGCTCGGTCGGTATCCTCTTGTACTTTCTTCTGTTGTAATCCCATTTTTCTCAGCTTGCGGTGCAGCATGAAAACACCAAAACCCAGTGCTGTTATCCCGATTGTTATGGTGGTGAAGATGTACACATCCTCGACGTCCTCCACATCCAGTGGGGCCAGACACATAGGGTGTATTTCACGAAGGCAGGGTTAACCTACCCTGAGGTAAACCTGTGGTTCTGGGTTGCTTTACCCTGAACTTTGAAAAACCAGGGATTTCGGTTTCACAAACGCGGTTCAGGGTTAGTTTTTCTAACCCAGAGTAAATTGACCCGCAGTTTAACAGACACGACAACTTGAAAAAAAGCCATCATCAATGGAGCCCCGATTCATCGATTCACCATGACGACGGACGAGACGCGCACCGCAACGCTTTACAGAAGTCGGAGTACAGATTTTAATTTATGAATAGAAAGACTTTGAGGAAATGTTCAAAAGAAACAGAACAGTGTTGCAGCTGCAAAGAAGAGCGACATGTCGTGGGAGTGATTTGCTGCTCAAGTCGATGCGTAAGTTCTAAGTCCGTTGCACTCACGGTAAAAATACGGAAGTAAACCGCTTCAATAATAGTTTATTAATTTATTTTATTTAGGTGTGATCCAGTGGGGGGAGAAGCGCACGTCAGCAGCTGAGAATGAAGGATAAAAACATCATTCACACAGGTCAGACTTCATCATCTCGTTATGGATCCTCCTCATCCTCATTATGTTTGATATTGTACAGTAAATATTAAGTGGACGTTTGACTGTTCGGTTGTTTTATCCCCAACATAACGCTCTTTTCACGCACATAAATGCGCTGTCATCTATATCTCCATCCGACAGAACCAGGAAATGAAGCCGCGCGAGCGGCGGTGAAAGGGGGCGGAGTCAGAGGAAACCCTGGGTTTGTGGAATGAAACATGCTCCCGACCAGGTTAAGTTCAGAGAGTCTGTTACTGCGGTAACAAACCCAGAGGTTCAGTTCACCTCGCGTCATGAAACAGGTCAGGGTTAGTGCTCCAACCCTGGGTTAACTTACCTCCCTTTTTGAAAATGAAAGCCTTGGTTTTCCCTGGTTCAGGGTTAACTCACCCTGGTTGTCCACTAAACCTGCTTTTTGAACGGCCCCACATCACGAAGCAGGGGTAATGACCCCCGAGTACAACCTGTGGTTCTGGGTTGCTTTACCCTCAACTTGGAAACCCAGGGTTTTCGGTTTTACAAGTGCTTCTCGGGGTTAGTTTTTGTAACCCAGGGTAAGTTGACCCGCAGTTTAACAGGCGCGACGCCACTTTAAAAAGCCATCATCAATGGAGCCCAGATTCGACGAGTCACCATGATGACGGACGAGACGCGCTCCGCGTTACTTTACGCAGTTGAAGTGCAGATTGTAGTCTACGTGTATGAAGACTTAGAGGACATGTTATGAAAAGATGAACAGCGTTGCAGCTGTGAAGAAGAGAGAGATGACTTTAAACTGCTGCTCAAGTCGATGCGTACGTCTAAACGTAGTCCGTGGGACTCACGGTACAATTACGGAGGTAAACGGCTTGAATAATAGTTTATTAAATTATGTATTAGATGCAATCCAGCGGAGGAGAAGCGCACATGTCAACAGCTGAGAACGCAGTTTAAAAACATTGTTCACACAGGTCAGACTTCTGCATCACCTCGTTAGGGATCCTCCTCTTCCTCATTATAACATAATGACATTGTACAGTAAATAATAAGTGGACTTCAGGCTTTTCAGTTGTTTTATCGCCAACAGAATGCTCCTGTCACACACATAAATGTGCTCTCATCTATAGGCATTCCATGTTTAATTCTCTGTGTATTTTAGTCAAATAATACATAATTGATAAAAAGAAAAAGAAAAAGAAATTAACAGGAAATTGAAGAAAAGAAAGGTGGTCAAATATTTTCTGTTACCAATTGTTCCTATTGCTTAACATTGTGGTGCAATTCAGAGTGACATTTAGCCTCCACTGAAGGATCAACATTTTCTCATCTTTTTTTAACAGAGCAAGCTGGACAGTCGGTCACATCCAATGTACAGATAGACGCTCAGTGAACACCAGCGGTTCTTTCTGTGGCATTCATATGCAACTGTATGTTTTGATGTCCTCCTCATGTATTTCCAGCTATTTGTTACAGAAGTTTATCCAATTCGCTTTCTATGAAATACAGACAACAGATAAAAAATGGTTTCTTTGGACCTCCAGATTAGGAGGGCAGATTTGAACATACAAATACAATGTTAGAGGTGGGTGTTGTTCGCAAGTGAATCATGTTGAATATTAGAATGTTCACCACTAAAATGATCTAAGAAATAACTTTGTATTTATAAGTAATAAAGATGACCAACTGAAATGTATATTGTATGTTTTTATTGCCCGCTGTGGTGATGGTGAGTTACACACACTCTGAAATGATTCTGGCAGATGGAGTCACTGCTCTGTCACCCTGGAGAGCTGGCAGGTGGACGGGGTCATCATCGGGGTGTTCAGTTTGTGGGGTAGGGTGCTGTTCTTCTCTGATAGCGGCAATACTACTATGAAGAACAGAACTGCATCACAGGTCCTCTCAGGAATCACCCTGAGGTGTCATGGACACTGGAAACGGCCTTTCAGCAGAACTATGGTCAATTCCAACCGGGCTCTTGTCCTGCGGTGAACCCATGTGAAGTTCTATTGGGGACCTGGGTTAGTAAGGGGTCAGCAGCCTCGGTTGGGCATCTGTAACCCCTGTCCCCCAGAAAACAACCATCAGACTCCTGTGATGGAAAGTAGATTCATTAGAGTGGATTAAACGATGGAGACAAGTGAATTATTGTGCTAATCTTTAGTTACTGCATTAGTCTGTTGCTCAGGTGAGACTCATCATACACCTGTGAATCAGGAACCGATCAGGACCGCTCCGTCTCCACATCAGTATGCTATGCTTGCTCTGGAGGGTTCTGTTGGGTGTCTGTTAAAGCTCTTTGAAATGTCTGCTGAAGTGATTAGGCGCTATTTAAATAAAGGTGGAAAATGTGGTTTGCAGCATCACATATGATCCGGACAGATGTTAGTTTATTTATGATGCAGTCTTTAAGGTGTAGAAACAGTAGTCAATGTACTTGTACCTGCATATATTTGCTGTGAATGGACATCCTCTTCACATCATCACCTTTATTATGTGAGGGAGCCTTGATGGGAATTTGGGTACCATCTATGGCAGCAAATTACATTGGGACATCCGAAAGAAATTAATGTCTGGGATTGCAGCACAATATCATTAAGAGAACATACTTTCAAATTAATCAGATTTGTACATCATTCACCTGCAATCCTGTGGAACTCCTCCTTGATGATCCTGACGGTTTTCTCTCCAGGGAAATAGAAGAACTGGGGTAAAAGTTTAAAGGCGAGGCGCACTGAGCATCTCCCACATTATAGGAAAATTACCGTTTGCTAATAAAAAATGAAAAACTGAACGGAGCGCTACACGCAGCGCTAATGCAGATGTGAAGATGGATGTGAGTGTGTGTATGTGTGTGTGTGTGTGTGTGTGTGTGTGTGTTTGTGTGTGTGTGTGTGTGTATCAATCAGCATGATCAGTATGATCGGTACCGATCATACTGATCGGTACTGATCATAAATAGAACTGTCTGGATATGACGGGATATCTGAACACGATACAAACATATTTAATTCTCTGTGAATGAATGCGGTAAGTCCATCAAGGGGCTCCACGTCAAACGGACATGACATGTTCGCCTCTAAAAGACCTCTAAAATACGGAGTTATTTATTAAACCTTACTTCGGTCAGACTCTCCGTCCGACAGAACCAGGAAATGAAGCCGCGCGAGCGGCGGTGAAAGGGGGCAGAGTCAAAAGAAACCCTGGGTTTGTGGAATAAAACCTGCTCCCGACCAGGTTATGTTCAGAGAGTCTGTTACTGAGGTAACGAACCCAGAGGTTCACTTTACCTCGCTACATGAAACAAGCCAGGGTTACTGCTCTAACTGTGGGTTAAGTTACCCCCCTTTGTGAAACCGAGAACCGTGATTTCAGGGTTAACTTACTCTGGGTTCCCACTGCACCTGCTTTGTGACACGGCCCCTCCTCCAGACCAGGCTAGCTTAAGAGTCTGTTACTGTGCTAACAAACCAAGAGGTTTCACGTTCTGACACAGGCTAGGTTTACTCCTCTGACTCTGGGTTAAGTTACCTCCCTTTGTGACACCGCAAGCCCTGGTTTTCCCTGATTTCAGGGTTAACTTACCCAGGTTTTCCACCAAACCGGCTTTGTGAAACGGACCCACAGTTTTGAAAGTATCCCAGCTGTCCAGCATGTAGCCAGTGTGGTGGAAAGTTTTTAATACAATAAAATAATATAGTAAAACAATATCATCTAAGTGAACCAAAGATCTGGATTGTTGTGTGTGTCATATTATTCAGCTCTTGTGAAGGTGGCCCCAGGATGTCTCGAGGTCATGAAGACGCTGCATGAAAATAATTCCTGTTAGACCATATTTTGAAATGCTTGCATGACTGTGGGTATCCTTGAAGAAGTTAGACACTGACAGAAGCAGCTAGCCAGATCATTTCAGACACTGTACCTGAAATTAGAATGTATGTTTCTGCACAGGGTCATCCAGAGAATGTCTGCAGCAGATCCTCACAGGGTTCACGTGACTGATTATGTTATGTCATCAAATAGTTTTGTGAAACTGTCGACTTGATATTTTTGGTAACGTCTGGAGGTCATGACGTATCAACTGAGAGCCCATAAAGAACTGGTTGAAAGCAGATGGGCCGAGGTTAATACCTCCCCCTAGTCACACCTTTAGGGTATAAAAAGAGATGTGATTCATTATTTTAGTTGGTATTTGAAGTTTTCATCTACCTAGAGTACTCTGCAACAACACACCGGAGGACTTTTTCATCATCCCCAGAGCTCTCATCATGCTTAGATAAGTATTTGTTGAACTTGTCTGTTTGTTGAACCTGTCTGTCTGTCAATATCATCGATGATGTTATTGGACTCATACTCAACCTATTGATGATATTATTGTACTGCTACTCAACCTAAACATGATTTGAATTGACAAATAAATATCTTGTATTTTACACTGTCTCCTGTCCTTAAGAAAAACGAAATCCCCACCACACCAGCCAAAAAACTCCCATCTAGACAATGGTGCTCACCAGTTCCAACAGGTCTGGTGGAAAAAATTCTGTCGATCGCATTAAGTGACTAGCTCAGCAGATTCATTTTGATTAGCAGACTTCATTTGATGATATGGAATAGAGTCTTTTGTGTGTAACACAGTGTCTTATGTAGTCTCCCAGCCACACAGTGTCCTTGTTTACTTAGCATTCCTTTCCTTTCCACTTTCATAGCAGTCATAACATCTTGCAAGTGCCCAATTTCTGCATAGAGGTTGCAGTGACATTTGATTCACAGGATTAACAACATGAAGTTTAGTTTGCCCTAACAGTGCAGTCATTTACGTCAGCAATATAACCTTGCAAAATCATGTTTTTAACTGCTTTTTTAAAGGCAATTAGAGTTCCCATACTCCTAATTTCATTATCCAGTTTATTCCAAAGTTTGACACCAGTGAACGATAATGAAAATATTTTTAGTGTTGTTCATGCTTTTTTCTGTATAAATGCTGTGTTTTCTCTTAGTTGGTAATTGGATTCATTACTCTGTATTTGTGATTTTGTATTTTGAGGTAAATTGTTATTGGCTGCTTTATACATAAGTTGTACAGTTTTATAGCTTATGGTATCATGTATTTTCAGTAGTTTAGATTTAATAAATAAGTGGTTTGTGTGAGCTCTATAATGTTCATTGTGAATAATTCTCAAGGTTCTTTTCTGGGTCAGAAATAAAGGTCGCAAGCCACTTTTATATGTGTTTCCCCATACTTCAGCACAGTAGTTCAGATACGGCAAGATTAGTGCACAATATATTATATGGAGTGCCTTTTGATTTAGTAATTTTTGAGTTTTCCAGAGTATGGATACACTTCTGGCTAACTTCATTTGCAGTTGTTTTAAATGAGGTTTCCAGGTTAGCATCTCAGCAATAATCACTCCTAGCATTTTAAATTCATTAACCCGTTCAATTTTTACTTCATTCACCTTAATATTAATTTTGTGCTTGCAGCTTTTCTTCCCAAATAACATGTATTTAGTTTTTGTTAGGTTCAAGGATAATTTGTTCATATCAAACCATAATTGCATATTGGCCAGTTCCTCATTGGCTGTTTGGGCTAGTTTATTTATATCATTTCCTTTGCAAAGGATGGTTGTATCATCTGCAAAAAGTATCAATTTAAGTACCTTTGAAACCTTACATGAATCATTTATGTAAAGTATGAATAATTTTGGACTCAACACTGACCCCTGTGGCACATCACACACAATGTCTAATGTTTTTGATGCCCTCCCGCCCAGAGTAACATATTGTGATCTCTTGGATAAATACCTCTTTATCCATTCTAATACTGTACCCCTAAATCCAAGTCGTTCCAGTTTATCAATTAGAATTTTATGATCAATTGTGTCAAAAGCTTTTTTAAGGTCAATAATGATTTCTATGGAGTACATCTTTTGATTCATGGCATCTTTTGATTCAGAGCCCCAGCTCCTGCAGGATAAACTGACCTCCATGGCTGTGGACCCCTACCTCGTGAGCTGGATTACGGACTACCTAACGGACAGACCCCAGTACGTCCGTATGGGGGACTGCTTGTCTTCTATGGTGACCAGCAGCACGGGGGCGCCACAGGGGACCGTTCTATCCCCCATTCTCTTCACCCTCTACACATCAGACTTCAAGCACAACTCGGATACATGCCACATACAGAAGTACTCCGATGACACCGCGATAGTGGCATGTATCCGGGAGGGTGATGAGGGGGGGTACAGGGCATTGGTGGCTGACTTCGTGGAGTGGTGCCAACAGAACCAGCTCCAGCTCAACGTCTCCAAGACAAAGGAGATGGTTCTGGATTTCCGGCGGGCAACTCCCTCTCCACAGCCGGTGATCATCAATGGCAGTGAGGTGGAGGTGGTAGAAAACTATAAGTACCTGGGACTGCAGCTAGACAGCAGACTGGACTGGTCACTCAACTCCAACTGTGTGTAGAAGAAGGGGCAGAGCAGGATGTACTTCCTAAGGAGGCTGGCCTCCTTCAACATCTGTCCTAAGCTCCTTTTCATGTTCTATCAGTCCGTAGTCTCCAGTGTGCTGTCATACGCCATTGTGTGTTGGGGTGGGGGGGCCAGGAAAAGAGATATGGACCGTCTGAACAGACTCATCCGCAGAGCGGGCTCAGTGGTCGGGCTGAGCCTGGACTCTGTGGATATGCTTCTGGAGAGCAGGACCATGTCTAAAATTAAGGCCATCATGAACAACACCAGGCACCCCCTACACACCACCTTCTCCCAGCAGAGAAGCACCTTCAGCGGCAGACTGCTGTCACACAGCGCCTCCACAGAGAGGCTGAGGTCCTCCTTCGTGCCCCGTGCCATCAGGGGGTACAATGACTCTCTCAGGAGGAGCGGGGGGGAGGTGGCGAGGTCAGCACGGGGTTGAAAATGGATTTAATTTAATTTAAATTTAATTTTATACTGTTGTATATATATATATATATAATTTATTTATTTATTTTTTATACTGTTTTTATATTTTAATTCAATTTTATACTGTTTAGATTTTATTTTATACTGTTTATATTTTAATACTGTAATATTTTTAAATTTTATACTGTTTATATTTTTAGTTATAGTTTAGTATATAAGTCCTGTTAGTGCTGCATGTGCCTGTCTGTTAGTGTAATGTATGTCTTGTGGTATGTCCTGTGATGTCAGTGTTTCCTTTTCTCCTGGTGTTTATCCAGTATTATTTGTTAAGTAATGCCTGAGCAGTGGATATATGCAATTTCCTCCGGGATTAATAAAGTATCTATCTATCTATCTATCTATCTATCTATCTATCTGTAATGAGTTCTATATTGTTTCTGTCAGCACTAAGGCAGTGGAATGATCCTTCCTGAAGCCGTACTGACTACAGTCAAGGAGACTGTGCTTTGTTATGAATTTGTCCAGTCTGTTATTAAACAGCTTCTGTAGGATTTTTGACAGCTGTGGTAATATTGAAACAGGTCTGTAGTTTGTAAATTCACAAGCATCCCCATTTTTATATATCTGAACCATTTTTGCAATTTTCATTTTGTCAGGAAACACCCCAGTTTGAAATGACATATTACATATGTGTGTAAATGGTTGCAGAATTCCTTTCAGTATGTCCTTAATTACCTGCATATCAAATCCATTCACATCAGTAGAAGTTTTTGCTACGCACTGGCTGACCAGGTGTCTTATCTCTGTGTCCTTCACTGGCACCAGAAACATTGAGTTTGGGTCCCTTCCTCCAATGTCGTCCAAATAATCCCAGTCCATATCCTCTATTTTTGTATTTTTAATATTAAAGTATTCTGGATAGGATGATTTGGCCTTACTTTGTTTTATAACATTATTGATTATGTCCCATAATTTTTTGGTGTAATTTTTATTTTCTGCAAGCAAGTTACTGTAGTAGTCTTTCTTACATGTTCGTATTATAACATTTAATTTATTTCTATATTTTTTGTATTTAGTTTCTGCTTGTTCTGTTCTTTGTTTCACAAACATTTTGTGTAATGCATTTCCTACAGGCATTTATCAGTGACAACGTCATCCATGATTTCTTAAAACCTTTTTTGTTTAGATAGATTTTCTTCACTGGACAATGCAAATTGTACAATTCTTCTATTTTATCAGTGAGATAGTCATATGCAGTGTTAACATCAACAGCAGCGTAAACATCAGACCAGTTCTGAGCTAATAGATCATTTCTTAATGTGTTCATTCTTTCTTCAGTCTTGACTCCCTTGTAGAATGTTTGGGCCTGTTCTCGACACACAGTTTGTTTCCAGTCATAGTTGGTAAATATTGGGAGATGATCACTTATATCATTGATCAGTAGGCCGCTCATAGTTTCATTAAGAATAACATTAGTGAAAATATTATCTATCAAGGTGGCACTATGTGTATTGATTCTACTTGGTTTAGTGATTAAAGGCCGTAAACCAAATGTAAACCCCCCGTAAACCCCGTAAGGCCGTAAACCCCCCCCTCCTTTGTTTCTCCTGTTCACACAAGTCATGTTGTATCCATCCAAATAGAAATCCATGCCTTTGTTTTCATTAATCCAAGTTTCAGTCACAGCAATTATTTTAAATGGATTATCAAACTGGTTTAGGTAGTCCTTAATATGTCTAAAATTGGTGTATAGACTCCTACTGTTGAAGTGAATTAGTGAAAGCTTTCCATCCGGTTTAAACTTTTTGTTGTATTGCTCCTGGGTGTGATAGCTGTTCTTTCGCATCGTGTCTTTGTAGAAATTGTTATCCAGGTCAATAATTCTATTTGGGTCAGACAGGGTATAATCCACAAAGTGATCGGTTTTCAATTCCAGACTATCTTGTTCAGCAATTTTCTGTATCAGATCTTTGATTTCTTCAGACAGTGCAGAGATGGTTGTTCTCGGCTGTGTTGAAGTTACAGAGGTTTTCTCTTTGGTCATACCTTATTGGTTAAATTTCTCCCAATTCCTCCACATTTTCGATTACCATTGTTTCAATCTGCTCTTGATAAAGCCCTTTTGTTTTGATGAAGATCTTGCAGTTGTTGGTCCAGGTGTTTTCAATCAGCCCATTCTTCTTCAGCTGTCGAGCATGTTTAGCGATATCAGCATTCTTTTTGGTGAGGTTCTCATTGATGTAGACATCTTTTCCTCTCAGTTTAGGGCCTTCTTTCAGAAGAGCAATTTTAAATTTGCGGTTGTAGAACTTTATCAGCACTATAAGTGGTGTCCTACCTCCAGATGGTAGTGGGTGACATGTCTCAATCTGGTCCGGCTCGATGTTAATCTCCAGGTTCCTCAGTTGAGTAATCACCTGTTGTTCCACCGACTCATAATCAGTGCTGTGTTCTGTTTCCACTCCTTTGGTCACGGCATGAGCGTAGTTTCTTGGCTTAAGTTTGATGCCGGTGATGATCACATCATTTATTCGAAAGCTTTGTTCGAATTCATCCATTCTTTGTTGTCCTTGCTCCGCTCCTTTCTGCATTTTTTCCAATTCATCCTCCACTTTTTACATGCGGTTACTTAACGGTATCAGCTTGTCTTCCAACCTTTTATCAAGTTCACTGTTGAACTTATCGAAGTCATTCCTGTGCTGGTCCACAGTGCGGGTTAGCGCACTCACAGTGCTCCATAGCTCCTCCATCCCAGCAACCACCCTTTCAAGGGTCTTATTTTCATGTTTATTCTCAGACTCTTCAGATTTCCCTTTTCCTCTCGGCATTTTGAAGGGATCAGTGAGAGTTAATGAGTGTTTATTTAGTAAGAGTTCGAGAGAGATAGCAAAGTTAGCAACAACCAGAGACAGAAGAAAAGACGTCTGCTCTCATTGAAATACGGAAGCATTGTCGACTTGATATTTTTGGTAATGTCTGGCAGTCATGACTTACCAAATGAAAGCCCGTAAAGAACTAGTTGAAAGCAGATGAGTCGAGGTTCATACCTCCCCCTAGTCACGCCTTTAGAGTATAAATATTGTGTGATTCTTTTCATATTTTGTACATGGAACTCCGCTGCAGCTCTCTGTAAAGTTTTTCCTGTACCCAGAATATTCTGTAGCAACACACTCTGGTCATCGTCTCCAGAGCTCTCATCATAATTAGATAAGTATTTGTAGAACTTGTCTGTCTGTCAATATCATCGATGATATTATTGGACTCATACTCAACCTATTGATGATATTTTTGTACTGCTACTCAACCTATGCATGATTTGAATTGACAAATTAAATATCTTGTGTTTAATACACTGCGTTGAGAGAATTCTTGAGAGAATTATTATTATTATTATTATTATTGAGACTATTATTGAGGAAGTCCAGGACATCCATAATTCTGCTCAGTTGCATATCTTTTCCAAACCCAAAGAGAAATTGTCTGCGCTTGGGGTGCCTGACATGGATATCACAAATGTAATTGAAGAGCTAAAAAAACATGACATATTAAAAAAAGGCAACAACATTTTGCGTACAGATCAGCGTCGCAAGTCAGTGTTCAAAAACAACTTCAACTATGTTGAACCTCTGCCTTTGTATTTAGGTACAAATTACTCAGGGAAAGAATGCTTTGCACAGTATGTGCCAATAAAAGAAACTATTACTGTATTGGCCCGAATACAAGACGATCCCGATTATAAGACGACCCCCTCTTTTTCAAGGCTCAAGTTTGAAAAAAAATTTTGAACACCAAATTTAATTTTTATAGAGAAAATAATTACAGTACATCTGGAAGAAATGATTATAACAATATATTTGAGAGAAAAACTGTAGTGCAATAAAATAATGCAACTGGTTTAAACATAAGAGTAGCCAAGATCTGTCATGTCAGAACATTACTCCTAGCAAACATCCTCTGCCTCGCTGTGCTCGGTGTCACTGTCCTCACTCCCATTCTCTGGCTCCGCTGGCTCCTCCCATAGCACATCATCCTCACTGCCGTCCAGAGCATTTGATATGCTGATTGGCATCCTGTCCTTTTGTTTCGCGTCTATGTACGCGCACTACCTCCAGTCGAGCTCATGGAAGTGGCCGCTATGAGGACCACGGAAAGCTTTTCTCTGACTGTGAGCATGTTTTAGACGATCTTTTTGAGCTCTCCATCTCCGTACATTGCTCTCTGTGACACCATATTTCACAGCAGCTTTGCAATTGTTTGAGGACTCTACCTCATTTATGACCATCATCTTGAAGTTTGCATCGTAACTTCTCAGCTGCTGGTTAACATGGCCGATCTTTCACCCACTTTTCTCCAGATTGTCGCTACGTTTCTACATTTCCTGTTATCTCTTCTCTTATTTTTTTGTCTTTTCTTTCTTACTGCGATTTTTATTTTTCTTCTTCATGACGGACCCGAATGTAAGACAACCCCCACTTTTTCAGTCTTATTTCAATACAAAAAACACTGCCTTATATTCGGGCCAATACGGTAATTCTCTCTTCGAATCTGAGCCTTTCAGAAGACAATGTGAAAAGTCCCATTCACGCCTCTCCTCCCGTGATGTGTTGGAAGATGTATGGGATGGACAGAATATGACTGATAATATCTTGCATAAAACAGAAACCTCATCTTTAGCCTTGATTCCCTGTCGAGATTCTTTTGAGGTAGTCAATCCATTAGGATCAGGTCGAAAAAAACATACGGTACTGGCAGTTTATCTGACGCTTAGTGATGTTTTGCACTACAACAGATCAAACATCGATCATATGCAGCTTGTTCTTCTCTGCCGAGAACAAGACTTCAACTCTTTCGGACAGGAAATGATCTTCACTCCGCTGATAAAAGATCTGAAGCAGCTGGAGGACAGTGGCATTGTTTTGAGTGATGGTCAAGTCATCAAAAGCTCTGTATGTGCTATAACTGGAAATAATGTCGGCTCTCACAGTATTGGTGGCTTTGTGGAAAACTTCAGCAAGAGTACCCATTTCTGTAGGTTTTGTGATATAGACTGAGGACTATTTCAGTTGAGTCCACTGTCCACTGGGTCAAATAGAACAAAACAGTCATATCAGCAGCATGTACATGAACTAAGAGTAGGCAATACAGATACAGTGTGTGGCATAAAATCTGACTCTGTGTTCAACCAGCTTTGTTACTTTCGTGTTTGCCAGCCTGGTCTTCCACCATGTCACGGGCATGAACTTTTTGAGGACGTCGTTTCTGTTGACATGGCGTTGTGTATCAACCACTTGGTAAAACCAGGAAATACAGTTCTCCTATTTGGATTTGAACTGAAGAATAAGTCGGTTTACATATCTTGGAAATGAAGCAGATGACAAACCTCCTGAGTTCAGCCCAGGTAGTGAGAAGTTGAATGGTCATGCTGTACAGAATTGGTGTCTGTTGAGAGTACTGCCTCTGTTAATTGGGGACAAGATCAAGAATCCTTCTGAAAATGGTGTCTGGAAGTTGATTTTGAGAAATAGTTGCTTATGTATGTGCACCAGCAATTACTGCAGATCAGATTGCCTACTTAAATGTTCTTATTGAGGAGTACATTCAGTCCAAAGTGGAGCTGTTTCCATTCCATCTTGTTAAACCTAAGCACCATTATCTCTGTCACTACCCTGAGTTTATTCTTCAGTTTGGACCTCTCATCCGTCTTTGGACGTTGAGATTCGAAAGTAAGTTAGTCCAAATGCTAATATCTTTAAATAATGTAGCCGGGAAACTTGCTACAGGGTACAATCTGGATGGTACATCAGTAATCATAATCCATCACTCTCTACCAGATGTATACTGACATGGCAGCACTGGGGGAGGCCATAAAACAAGCTGTGTTGCGGTACCCAGCTTACCAGAAGATAAAATAAAGTCCCTCCTGAACAAGTTTGAAAGCATTGGTGTGGAATCCAAAACTGATCTGCAGTTCAACAAAGAGGAGGATCTTACTGGTAACATCACACCTATCCAGTGTCGGAGGCTTCTCAGTGCATGGCAAACCGAAGGTATTTACAATTACAATTTCACATTTGGCAAACATTTTTATCCAAAGCAACTTACACATGTCTTCCCTGACATGGTGCGAATAACCTCGGGAATCGAACTGGGGCTATCCGCACCATGGGCGCCCATACAGACCACTACATGCAGATATTTCTTATAAAAACACATAAGAAAAGATTGTTTTATAAAGTTCAAGACTATGTACTGTGATACACACACACACACACACACACACACACACACACACACACACACACACACACACACACACACACACACACACACACACATATTCCAATTCAGTTTGTTTGGCATCCTAAACATACACAGTGTGACATAATAACAAAACACCTCATTTAACTAAAAACAGCAAATGCTACACCATTATCATTTAGACTAAGTGGTTCAATTTGGTAGGGTAATGAATGCACAGCAAAAAAAAAAAAAGACTGACAGTTTTGCATTTTGTTTGTATATATTAAGTAATGCTATATCTCTTTTATTTCCTCTTGTAGACCAACCAAGACTTTTGACACTGACTGCCTTCGAACCCTCTGACTTAATCTTAAGTACCAGCACACAGGATCCTTTTTCTTCTCAATCCCACTCTACCTCTCCAAGTGAGTTGAGCTATGATAGCTCCAGAATAACAGTAAATTTAAGTGCCTGGCCAGAAAAACTCCAGTGTTCCTTGGAACACAATGCCTACTGGTATCAGAACTGCCATCATGCAGGAGACACGTCCCTCTGCTAAAGACCGCAGGGAAATGGTAAGAATAATTGTTAATAAAATGAGACTGACTGAATTAAATCCATAAAAGTCTCAGTGCCTGCAGTAGCCAGAATGATTGTAAAGCAGCATCCCAAAACCTTTGCCGATGTCATGAAAGATGACACTGTAATTGGCAGCGGCTTTGGATCCCTTGTGACTCAGTAAAAAAACACTAGTAGAACATGTGAATCGTGGAAGCATTCTCTCTAGACGAAGGAAGTCGAGAAAGGTCTCAAAATCACCTGATATGGCTAGAGGACCAGCAGACCAATATGGCTGCGTGAGATGGCAGCCTGACTGTCCCGCGGACGAAGCTGAGGAAAGTCTCAAAGATAAACAGAGAGAAATGAAAGACCTCTACGGCACTGAGGGGCCATCTGGTGCAGAGAGAAGACATTTGACTCAGTTGATGAAAGCAACCTACTACTTACAAAGAAAGGCTATCAATGCCTGCCCACCCCTTTCGATCACTGAGCTGAAGAATGAGTGGCCATATCTTTTCACACCAAAAGAGCTGTACAGCCATTTCCAATTGCTCACTGGCATTGACATACTGAATAAAATAGAGCATGCCATAGGAGACAAAGGGAAACTGATCCTCAAGTATTTTGAGCAGAAGCCAGCAGGGCCTAATGCAGATGAGAGGGAGAGCATCCCGGTCAAGTACAAAAATGAAGACAAGAGTGATCCATGCCCATGTGTGATCCTCCTGCTTATGGCGCACTTCAGAGAGAACCCTGATTGACTCATTTTGCAGGCAGATGTAAGTGTAAAATGTTCTTTGTTCTTTATTCAAGTAGAAGTACAGATACCTGTACTTGTAAACTTTGAAGCTCTATAGGCTCTGGAATGGACTCTTAAGCATTCATTCATCTTCCAACCCGCTTAATCCGCTAACGCAGGTCGCGGAGTAGCCAGTGCCTATCCTGGCAGTCACAGGGCGTGAGGCGGGGGACACTCCGGGCACGACGCCAGTGTACTGCGGGGACTCTTAAGTATAAAACTAAAAAGTCTCTGAAAGAAACTTCTACAACCCTTTTTTCAAAACCTGCTCCTTCTGTTAATCATAGAGGTACGCTAATAAGTTGTATTGTATTGTTATTGTATTGGTATGATGATATACTCAGCAGTGAAACTGAGAGCAGTTGACGTCAGTTTTATTTTTGTGTTTTTTGGTGTTGGCAAAAAACGTCGAAAGAACGCTGCTCCTTCCTGACTTTCCAAGACTACTTGTGTTAGGTATGTTGTACAGTATTTTTTATGCCTCCTTTCTGGTGACAGTCATGGCTGGCTGTCATATCTCCAGAACTCTTGGAGGGAATTTCTTCAAATTTGGCGCAAGTATCCATTCAAACTAATGTATTAATTTATTTAGATTTTGGCGGTCAGAGGTCAAGGTTACTGTGACCTATGTGAGGTTTTTGGTCAAGAATCCATACATTAAATGTGACAAATGTCTAATAGGACAAAATGAAGGGACATTTTTAATCCAAAAAGCCAAAGGTCCGCTTACTGTGACAGAAACACTTTTCTGTCTGGTGTTGAACACCATAACTCAGGAGCAGAAGGGCAGGTTAGGCCCATGTTTCAGATTTGGTCATAAACTGAATTAGTAACACCAGTACTGGGTGCCCAACTTGAAGCTGTGCTGATTGTATAGATCTTCTGTGTTGCTGGGTGGAAGATGTGTGTGTGTGTGAAATATCCACGTTGTAGTAGCAACATCCCTATCTGAAACATGGCCTGCTGTCATGGAGGCGACTGTGTTTTATCAGTCAGCTTTATTGGCCAAGCATATCAATACATACAAGGAATTTAAATGTCGTAAAGCATTGCAAAGATGAAGACCATAGTAGGATACATTAATGTAAGAGTTTAATGTGGATATGCTTGTGTGGAAAGCAACGGGGAAAAAAACTATAAACCATATGTTTGTTTATATTTAGGTGAAGTGCTCACAACCACACAGTGGATGCTGAGCGTCGAGGATCAGGTGGTTGTGCCTCCACACCCCAACTTGATGGCAGGACTGGTGACGCTGTTTTCAATTTACTACAACTTGAATCTGGTGTACGAGGAGAGATTAGCATGCACACTGGAATTCATTCAAAGGTAACTCGGTGTTTGTCGTAAACTATCATGACTACTGGACAAGACATTATTTTGATATTCCAGCACTGACAGTCAATGGACCCCTCTCAAGCCAGGGACATGCGCAGTGGTGTAGTATGCACCAGTTTATGGAGCATACCCTCTTTTTATACCAGTTAACACTTTACCACCTATCAGCCAAAAAGCCATTGAAATCATACCTGCTTTCTCCTTAGTGATCTAATCAATAGTATACCCACCAAATCAGACACCACTACACCACTGGACATGCTGGAAAAGTATGAAACAAATGTTCAACATGTCTAAGTCCAGTTTTGTCAAGATTACCAAGATTTTTTAGTTAACATTTCTTTCAGTTATTGGTAATTAGTGTTGCATATTGCAATAACTACCGTATTGGCCAGAATATAAGACGGTGTTTTTTGCATTGAAATAAGACTGAAAAAGTGAGGGTCGTCTTACATTCAGGGTCTAGACATTATACCCATTCACAACGCTAAAGTGCGCCAGATATCTTTAAAGTGAATGCTGAACTTAATTCCCCAGGCCAAAACGAACCCCTGTCGGGAAGAAGAAAAATAAAAATAGCGGTAAGAAAGAAAAGAGAAGCAAATAAGAGAAGATATAACAGAAAATGGAGAAATGTAGCGACAATCAGGAGAAAATATTTCTTTCAAGACGACAGTTAGTTAGACTTCACTTTGATGGTTAATGTAGTTATTGCAATTTTGTTTTTTATCACAGTAGATTGGTTTATTTACATTTCAAAAACCAGAAGCCATTCATTTACAAATGTGATTGCACTTTAGTTTACATATTTAAATGTTCAGATATTAAGATGTGATAGACAGTTTTTGCATGATTTAAATGAGACAAAATTACATGCTTTTTCTCTCTCGAATATATTGTTATAATCATTTATTTCAGATGTACTGTAATTATTTTCTGTATAAAAATTAAATTTGGTGTTCAAAAAGTCTTTTTTCAAACCTGAGTCTTGAAAAAGAGGGAGTCATCTTATAATCAGGGTCGTCTTATATTCGGGCAAATATGGTAGTCTTTTTGATAAGAGCTTTTTTTTTAATCCATCAACTGTAATAAGAGCCAACTCCCTGTCTTCACCCAGTCATAATAATGTAAAGTTATTGAGTTGTTAACAAACAGTCTTGTGGTAAGATATACAAACTACCTTTTTAACAGTTATGTCTCTACATCGTTTAGTCATTGCATGGCCGAGCTATTTACTATTTCATCTTGCCTGAGTGCCTGGACTGCACAAATGAAAAGATAATGAAAAAAAATAAACAGCATATTTTTCAGTCAGTCCTCATGTCTTCTCTCTGCTTCGGCGGCTCACGCACTTTGAATGGCTTTCTCCTTAGTCCAAAGAATAAGGATTGTTCTCTCACATTAAGTGAAAACATTGTTGCTTTTTTTTCTGTGAATTGTTCTTCATGTTCCATGCACTTTTTGCATATCATCCATCATTCATTGACTGTGTAGCTTGCTTGACCAATGATGGACAGTCATGTGAATTGAATGGAGCCTATGCAGGCACTGATTTTAGGAGCTGTTAAGATAAATAAGTTACCTCAGGTTCTTTAGGCTTAACATGTATTGTATAAATGCATTTAGTTCTAATAAAAGTTGTGTTTTGTAGCAGGTCTGATGCAGTTTTATTTTTTGTTTCATTCACGTTTCACAATCTGCATAATTTGCAAAGCAGCTAATGTAAAAACTAGGGCTGTCACTTTAAAGCGTTAATTAGATTAATTAATTACGCTGCAAATTAACGCGCTATAAAAATTATCGCAATTAATCGCAAGTGGCAAGTCAATGCGCAAGCATTTTAAATTTGGCCCATTGAGAAACCCGTAGGCTGCAGTGACGTCACTTCCTACCCGCTAGTCAAAAGCAGAGTGACTGACAACAGAGATAGAAAGCGACACAGGAGAGCGAGGCCAGCCCATTCGGACCCTTAGGCGGAAAGTTTATTTATAAAAAAAACAAAGACGGGACTATCAACAAAAAACGCAGTGATTCTGCGATGCCAATCTGCGCTGCAGATGCCTCCATCAGTCTGCCCCAGGGCAGCTGTGGCTACACACGTAGCTTACCATCACCAAATATGAATGAGGAGTGAATGAATAATGGATCCGATGTAAACTGTCTTTGAGTTTCCAGAAAAGTGCTATATAAATATAATCCATTATTATTATTACTATTATTATTATTTGTACCTTTTGTAAAAGAGAATTTTCATATCACCGAAGCAGCTCCAGCCTAACGTATCATTTAAATGCAAAACATGTCAAGGACACACAGTTGAACGTTAGCTTACCCTTTTTAAAGGAAAAGCCTGTTGGCATCTTGCTATTTAGTTGCCTTATTTAGAGGCATGTTATAATATTCATTTTGAATTCAAATTCTTTATTTGTGGACCTTTAGCAGGTATGAGATTAATATGCGATTAATTAGATTAATTACAAATCCTGTAATTAATTAGATTATTTTTTTAATCGCCTGACAGCACTAGTAAAAAACAAAATTAACTGTAAAAACATTTTACGACAACATATTGTATTGTTAATTATTTACAGGTATTTACTGGCAACTCTAGTTGCTAGGTAACTAATTTAGACGAATACAAGAAAACATTGTAAACCAAATGACATTGAATTGCTGTTTACTAAAAAACAAAACAGTAAATTACTGTAATTTATATACAGCAAAAACCTGTAAAAGATTTACAGTAATATGTTGTAAAAGGTTTTACAGTAATAAACTGCCATTTTACAGTACTTTACTGGCAACTTTTTTGTCATGTATTTTCTGTGAATTCTAGTCAATTACTTACAGTTCTGTTTCAGGTGTGAATTTACCACTTGAGTGTTTCAAACGTCATCAGTCACCTGGTTTTTCCATGGTTGAAGCAGACTCTGAAGCAGTGGTTAAAAAAAACAAACCCTACTGAGTCTGGGGCGTGGTTCAGAGAGCCATGTCAAAGCGGATGCCACTAAAAGTAACAGACGGTGCTGTTGCAGAGGTTGTCCCTGCAGGAGCCCAATGTTTTATGACTAATGCCATGGTGCTTTTTGTTTTGAATTTTATTTGTCAACTAAATTTATGTTAACTATTGGAGCCACCTGCTGTACATCACCCTGTTTTGATGTCATGGCTGGCTCATCTCCCCACCTACATATTGGATAAGTTTGCTTGAAAAATTCTCATGCTATCACCAACTCCACCCACTACCAGTCACGGCGCCCAACGAATCATGGCACATCTGCCAGAAGAAGTCACGTGAACAATATGGCGTAAGGCATCTGATATCTTAGGAAAATAAATAACTGTACATGGACTTAACATAATTTTAGAGTGTCATAACTGTTCCAACAATTTTCATGTTTTTGAGCAGAGTCCAAACAGAAGGAACAACACAAAAAACGACAACAAATTCTGAGTGAAATTATCTGGCTAGTACGGACAGTCTGTCCAGCTATGGTTTCCGTTTGGAATGGGACAATTGATGTAGTATCCAAAATTATCCTTTGGCATCTGACAAAAATGGTCTTTAAGTAACTACATACAGTTCTATTCATGCAGTCAGCTAACAGAACTATCACTTCTCTAAATTTGTTTTCCACTTGGTCTTTTCACAGGTGCCTTTTCCTTTAACATTATCTCCTTTCCCAGTATTTTCCGCACTATAAGGCGCACCTGATTATAAGGCGCACACAATAAAAAATAAATAAAATGTATTTGATAAACTGCAGCGACTGTAGTTGCGCAATCTGTCCACTAGATAGAGCCGCGCTGCTCAGGCAGTCATGATTGCATTCATGACTGCCTAGTACCTTTGAATGGATCCTATTGTTATGTGAATAAGCCATTCAGATTCCAGATGACAGCACAAAGGCATTTATAAGACCAATTAAGTTTAAAGTGGGTTATTTCCGGCACCACAGTAGCTGGGAAATACTGAGATCAGTCAGTCAGTCAAACTTCATTAATAGAGTTGTTAAAGAAAATTTTAGGCTTTTAGGTGCACCTTATAGTCCGGAAAATACTGTAGTCAGTTTTCCTTCTCCAATTTGCCTGCTAACATTCATTTATGGCTTTGCAATGCCCACCCAGCGCAATCCATGATTTGTCAAAACAAAGTCATTACGTCACCACGTTGTTTTTGACTGCGTTGAGTGCGCTGGTTTATAATACCAATACATTTGTTTTCATATGTTTGTTATGAAGTCTCATATTATTGTTTTATCGTGGAATTTCCACGGGTTCCCATTAGTAACATTATATTGTCATGAGCCAGCCATAACAATAAAATGAGAAAAATGATCAAGTGGCAAAGAAGTCAGGAAACAGCTCAATGTCTTGTTTTCCACCATCTAAAGAATTATTTCTGTATCAACACTGTTTTGTTGCCTTAGTACGGTTTCTATTCCTAACCCTTACCAGTTTCTGGTGAAAAGTGGAAGTCCAGTCTCTCACACAATTAAATAAGTAATCAGATACATTACAGACCGTGTATTTTTAGCATTTCATATTTTGAATTAGATACATGTAAAAGACTTTCTAGGAGGAGGGCTTAGAAAAAATGCTTCTAAGGAAAGTACTGTGAAGAAATATGAAAGAACTTTTGACAGTAGTTCAAGAAGACTTGAAGCCACTCCAGTTTGCCTGCCGGTCTGGTTGATGGTTGATGCCATTAACATTTCATTACATTTGAGTCTGTTACATGCATTTGCTACATGCAAATGACTAATGCAACTACTGTTTATTGAGTAGTGGTTGTATTTAATTTTATACAGCTTATACACTCACCGTCCACTTTATTAGGTACACCATGCTATTAACGGGTTGGACCCCCAATTTGCCTTCAGAACTGCCTCAATTCTTCGTGGCATAGATTCAACAAGGTGCTGGAAGCATTCCTTAGAGAGTTTGGTCCATATTGACATGATGGCATCACACAGTTGGCGCAGATTTGTCGGCTGCACATCCATGATGCAAAACTCCAGTTCCACCACATCCCAAAGACGCTCTATTGGATTGAGATCTGGTGACTGTGGAGGCCATTTGAGTACAGTGAACTCATTGTCATTTTCAAGAAACCAGTCTGAGATGATTCCAGCTTTATGACATGGCGCATTATCCTGCTGAAAGTAGCCATCAGAAGTTGGGTACATTGTGGTCATAAAGGGATGACATGGTCAGCAACAATACTCAGGTAGGCTGTGGCGTTGCAACGATGCTCAATTGGTACCAAGGGGCCCAAAGAGTGCCAAGAAAATATTCCCCACACCATTACACCACCATCACCAGCCTGAACCGTTGATACAAGGCAGGATGGATCCATGCTTTCATGTTGTTGACGCCAAAATCTGACCCTACCATCCGAATGTCGCAGCAGAAATAGAGACTCATCAGACCAGGCAACATTTTTCCAATCTTTTATTGTCCAATTTCGATGAGCTTTGCAAATTGTAGCCTCAGTTTCCTGTTCTTAGCTGAAAGGAGTGGCACCCGGCGTGGTCTTCTGCTGCTGTAGCCCATCTGCCTCAAAGTTCGACGTACTGTGTGTTCAGAGATGCTCTTCTGCCTACCTTGGTTGTAACGGGTGGTTATTTGAGTCACTGTTGCCTTTCTATCAGCTCGAACCAGGAGCTGATAGAAGGAGCAGTTGGACAGATGTACCTAATAAAGTGGCCGGTGAGTGTATTTTAGCGCTGAGATTGAAGACCAGTCACAACATTGATCATGCTCTATCATGTTGGCTGTTTGATTTTTTTTAACTGACAGTGTGCAGCATGTGAAGAGTGCCAGCGGTGTTTGATCTTTCACTGGACCACCCCAGGGCTGCGTTATATTACTGTTCTTACTTGTTTTATACACTACTGCTTGACATAGTCAGCTTCCAGCCAGGGAATGTGCCATACCACCTTGTCACGTGAATTCAGAACATCCGCAGGAAAGAAATAGAAAAAAGAGGGGAAACAAAACTAGCACAAACAAAACAGGATCCTAAAACCAGACTTTGTGGAGTTATTCAGATGGGGTCAAGAAATACTTCATTAGAATGTGATAAACACAATGATTTAACCATACTCTTTGCCTTTAAGCTAACGTGTGGTAGATGTTTTTATCGTCCAAGTCTTTAGTGGTCTCAAGTAAAACAAACGTATACTCACATACATAGTATTTTCAAATAAATTGACTCACCTGTTACTGTGAGGAATAGTACAACATTTAACGTTATTTAACATGAGTTTTCAGGGCTTTAGAATGTTATGGTTAGTGGTTTGAAATATGTAAAAAAAAATATGTGAAGAGTAACTAGGTGATAACTGACTTCCAGGTTGCTACTCGTGTGGTTGACCGGCGGTGCGTAGAGTAGTGATAACTGAGACACCCAACTATTATTTAACATGACGGTGATGACTTGGCAGTTTAATTAAAATTTTCTGAACCTTTTTTTTTGTTCCTTTTTGATAAGGATTTAAATTTCCTTCTCAAAAACTCAATATATGTAACCAATTACCATCCGGCTTCAACGACTACCGCCCAGTTGCACTCACTCCCATCCTCATGAAGTGCTTCGAGCAGCTAGTCATGCACCACATCAAATCTGCCCTCCCTTCAACCCTGGACCCTTTTCAGTTTGCTTACTGGTACGACCGCTCGACCGATGACGCCATCTCCACTGCCTTACACTCAACGTTCACCCACCTGGAGCACAAAGACTCATACGCCAGAATGCTGTTCAACGACTTTAGCTCAGCATCCAACACAATCATCCCCCAGCAGCTCATTCATAAACTGGACCAGCTTGGACTAAACACCTCCATATGCAACTGGCTGCTGGACTTCCTGACAGGGACACCACAGGCAGTTTGAGTTGGTAACAACCCATCCAGCACCATCACGCTGAACACGGAAGCCCCCCAAGGATGTGTACTGAGCCCCCTCCTTTTCACTCTGCTGACCAATGACTGCACACCAACTTCCAGCTCCAACCTCTTTATAAAGTTTGCAGACTGTGGTGGGTCTCATCAACAACAACGATGAGACAGCCTACAGAAATGAGGTGAGCCGCCTGGCTATGTGGTGCAAGGACAACAATCTCCATCTGAATGTGGGAAAGTTGCTGCGTTAGCTGATAAGTCAGCTAAATGAGAGAAGACTATGAAAAAAGCCTGGATCATCACTATTGGGTGCATATAGATTAACGATTGTGTACAATTTATTAGACTGCCTGAATATTAATGAAAGATTGTTGCCTGAATAATAATGTATCTGCCCTCAGGGTCTGTAACTGTGCTGTTTACAGTGAAAGTTACTCTCTTATGGATCAGAATGGTGACTCCTCTTTGTCTGTTGTTACAAGATGAGAAGATGATATTATAATTTTTTTTGTCTGTGAGCGTATGCCATGTACATTCCATCTGAGTCATCAGAAGAGCCATGAGGTGGTGGAGGGTTCACAGAACTGCTGGCCATTGATATACAATTCATCCATGACCAACGCAGTCTGTTTACCTGTTTGTCTGTGCTCCATCATGATGGAAGGAAGTACTTTACACCTCTCATTTATCTCCTTGGAGAACTGGTCGTTCATCCTGAATGTCATGCCTTTGAGCTCCCGACCTTTACTTCTAATGAGCACTTTCTGCCGAAAGTGCTTGAATATTGCAGTGATAGGCCGGTGGCGATCTGTGTGTGTGTGTATGTGTTTCTGGGTGTGTGTGACTGATGGGGAATGACATAAGTGAGACAATTGCAGATAAAAAAAGGGGGGGGGGGCGAGTAGAGAGTTTGTGTGTGTTTGATAAGATCAGACCATACGTGTATGGGAAGATCAGCGTGAGTGTGAATATGTGTGACTGATCATCTTCTTCTTTTACTTTCAGCTTTTCCCTTCAGGGGTCACCACAGCGAATTGATTGCCTCCATCTAACCGTCTTCTGCATCCTCTTCTCTCACACCAACTGCCTTCACGTCCTCTTTCACCACATCCATAAACCTCCTCTTTGGTCTTCCTCTAGGCCTCCCGCCTGGAGGTTCAAAACTCAGCATCCATCTACCAATATATTCACTATCTCTCCTCTGGACATATCCAAACCATGTCAGTCTTGCCTCTCTGACTTTATCTCCAAAACCTCTAACATGTACTGTCCCTCTAATGTACTCATACCTGATCCTATCGAACCTGGTCACTTCCAAAGAGAACCTCAGCATCTTCATCTCTGCTACGTCCAGCTCTGTCTCCTGTCTTATCCTCAGTGACACTGTTTCTAGACCAAACAACATCACTGGTCTCACCACGGTTTTGTACACCTTTCCTTTCATTTTAGCTGAAACTCTTCTATCACACATCACACCTGACACTTTTCTCCACCCATACCATCCTGCCATGTACACGCTTCTTCACCTCTTTTCCACACTCTCCATTGCTCTGGACTGTTGACCCTAAGTACTTAAAATCCTCCACCTTCTTGATCTCTTCTCCTGTAACCTCGCTCTTCTACTTGGGTCCCTCTCCTCCACCTGTTCCCTGCTCTCACTGCAGATCACAATGGCATCTGCAAACATCATAGTCCATGGAGATTCCTGTCTAACCTCATCTGTCAGCCTGTCCATCACCATAGCGAACAAGAAGGGGCTCAGAGCTGATCCCTGATGCAGTCCCACCTCCGCCTTGAACTCCTCTGTCACACCTACAGCACACCTCACCACTGTCTTACAGTCCTCATACATGTCCTGCACCGCCCTAACATACTTCTCTGCCACTCCAGACTTCCTCATACAATACCACAGTTCCTCTCTGGGCACCCTGTCGTAAGCTTTCTCCATATCTACAAAAACACAATGCAGCTCCCTCTGGCCTTCTCTGTACTTCTCTATCAACATCCTCAAAGCAAATACTGCATCTGTAGTACTCTTTTTTGGCATGAAACCATACTGCTGCTCACAAATGTTCACTTCTGCCCTAAGTCTAGCTTCCACTACTCTCTCCCATAACTTCATTGTATGGCTCATCAGCTTTATTCCTCTGTAGTTGCCACAACTCTGCACATCTTCCTTGTTCTTAAAAATGGGCACCAGCACACTTCTCCTCCATTCCTCAGGCATCTTCTCACTAAGATCCTGTTGAACAACCCAGTCAGAAACTCTACTGCCACCTCTCCTAGACACTTCCATACCTCTACAGGTACATCATCAGGGCCGACTGCCTTTCCACTCTTCATCCTCTTCAGTGCCCTCCTCACTTCATCCTGACTAATCTTTGCTACATCCTGGTCCACAACAGTCACCTCTTCAGTCTTTGTTCTCTCTCATTTTCCACGTTCATCAACTCTTCAAAGTACTCTTTCCATCTTCCCATCACACTACTGGCACCTGTCAATAGACTTCCATCCCTATCTTTAATCACCCTAACCTGCTGCACGTCCTTCCCATCTCTGTCTCTCTGTCTTGCCAACCGGTATAGATCAGTCTCTCCCTCCTTACTGTCCAACCTAGCATACAAGTCATCATAAGCTTCTTGTTTGGCCTTTGCTACCTCTACTTTCACCTTACGTTGCATCTCCCTGTACTCCTGTCTACTCTCCTCAGTCCTGTCAGTGTCCAACTTCTTCTTAGCTAACCTCTTTCTCTGTATACACTCCTGTACCTCCTCATTCCACCACCAAGTCTCCTTATCTACTTTCCTTCCAGATGACACACCAAGTACTCTCTTACCTGTCTCCCTGATCACATTAGCCGTAGTTGTCCAGTCATCTGGAAGCACCTCCTGACCACCCAGAGCCTGTCTTAACTCCCTCCTGAAAGTCATGCAACACTCTTCCTTTTTCAGCTTCCACCATTTCGTCTTCTGCTCTGCCTTTGCCCTCTTGATCTTCCTCACCACCAGAGTCATCCTACACACCACCATCCTATGCTGTTTGGCTACACTCTCACCTACCACTACTTTGCAGTCACTGATCTCTTTCAGGTTACACCGTCTACACAAGATGTAGTCTACCTGTGTGCTCCTACCTCCACTCTTATAGGTCACTCTATGTTCCTGCCTCTTCTGGAAGAAAGTATTCACTACAGCCATTTCGATCCTTTTTGCAAAGTCAACCACCATCTGTCCTTCTGCGTTCCTCTCCTGGATACCAAACCTGCCCATCACATCCTCATCACCTCTGTTTCCTGCACCAACATGTCCATTGAAGTCTGCTCCAATGACAACTCTCTCACTTCTAGGCATGCTCTGCATCACTTCATCAAAGTCCGACCAGAATTTCTCCTTCTCCTCCAGCTCACATCCTACCTGTGGAGCATACCCGCTAACAACATTGAACATTACACCTTCTATTTCTAGCTTCAGACTCATCACTCTATCCGACACTCTTTTTACCTCCAGGACATTCCTAACAAACTCCTCCTTCAAGATAACTCCTACTCCATTTCTCTGTTATCAGGGTTGCCTCGGTCTAGAACTAGGGGCCTTCAGATGGTTCAGAACACAGCAGCAAGAATATTAACTAAAACTAGGAAATTTGACCACATCACCCCAGTTTTGGCTGCATTACACTGGCTCCCGATTCATGTTAGATCCGATTTTAAGGTACTCTTATTAACATACAAAAGCCTTAATGGGCTTGCTCCAACCTATCTGTCTGATCTTGTTAAACCTTACACGCCGACTAGGGCTCTCCGCTCTCAGAATACAGGTCTCTTGTGTGTTCCTAGATTTAAAAAGAAGTCAGCTGGCCAGAGGGCCTTCTCCTATCGTGCCCCTTTCTTGTGGAATAACCTCCCTATAAATATTAGACAGTCTGAATCTGTAAATGTCTTTAAATCTAGACTCAAAACATATCTGTTCGACCTAACATATAAGTAATATCGGGGATGGCGGTCTCAATGTTTAGGTTTAGCCTAGTCCTGCCGACGAGTCATAGGATTTCTTAGTTAGGCCCCTGCCTCCCATTAATCCTCTGCTATTCTGTTCCCTCTAGCACCACTCTCGCCCCTGCTATCTCTGCTATCTCTGTCTCTCTCCCTTCTTCTGCTGTTCTCTCTCACAGGCCTCTGTGTGGTGGATCATCGGCAATCGACTACCTCTGTCTGCTTCCATGGCTGGCGATAGCACAAGCTGTACAGTGGTCCTGTTTCACCATCCACTAGGGGAGTGCTGGTTCTGCCTCATTTGGTTCTGCTGTGGTTTTGGGGTTTTGCCAGAGTAACCTTGACTTTAACTTTTTTGAGCTGAATGACTTAGGCACTGTCTGGTCTGTCCTCAGAGTGGTGGATCCTCGGCAATCGGTGACCTCTGTGTGCTTCATCGGCTGGTGGTGACTCGCTCTACTGGATGGATCGGCATGCCTTTGTTATACATTTATTGTTACTGTTATTGTTACTGTTATTATTATTGTGTTGTTAATCTGTACATGCGGTATCTATTGCTTCGTCTGTCCACTCCTGGAAGAGGGGTCCCTCCTCTTCAGTCTTCCTGAGGTTTCTCCCATCCATTTTTTCCCCTGTTAAAAGGGTTTTGGGGGAAGTTGTTCCTTATCCGATGCGAGGGTCGCACTGCTTGCAGTGCACAAAGGTCAGAGGGATATCGTCCATGTGCAGATTGTAAAGCCCTTTGAGACATTGTTTGTGAATCTGGGCTTTATAAAAATAAATAAACTTGAAACTTGAAACTATCTTCCCATCTATACCATGATAGAACAACTTGAACCCTGCTCCTAAACTTCTAGCCTTGCTACCTTTCCACCTGGTCTCCTGTACACACAGTATGTCTACCTTCCTCCTCTGCATCATATCAACCAACTCTCTACCTTTTCCTGTCATAGTTCCAACATTCAACGTCCCTACTCTTAGTCCTATACTCTTGGTGTTCCTCTTCTTTCTTCGAGCGAACGCACTTTCCTCCTCTCCTTCTTCGACCAACAGTAATCCAATTTCCACCGGCGCCCTGTAGGTCAACAGCGCCGATGGCGGTCGTTGTTAACCCGGGCCTCGACCGATCCGGTATGGAAGTCATAGGTTTTATTCGCATCTTTGATTTGGCAAACGTTTTACGCCGGATGCCCTTCCTGACACAACCCTCTGTATTTATCCGGGCTTGGGACCGGCACAATAAGACACTGGCTTGTGTCCTCTTGCGGCTACATTTTGGCCTCACACTCTACTTCTCTGTTTATCTGAAAAGGAACTTGTGTATGTGTGTGTGTGTGTGTGTGTGTGTGTGTGTCTGTGCGGTTGACAAGGATGGACAGAAGTGAGACAAATGTGGATGATTCAGGCTGTGTGTGTGTTAGTGATGAGTGATAAACCGTCATATTTTTATGTGTAATACTTTGGTGTAGTGGTATCGAGTGTGTAAAAGGTTAAATAGATTTTTGAGTTGTTGGTTACTAAACTTTAGATTCTTGCATGATAACTGTGGTGTGAATGAGCAGCGCTGCTATTTTTTATTTTTTTGTTAGAGAAGGCCAATGTTTGCCTTTCTCTCTTTGTTTGAGTTTGATTGTGTTAGACACCATTAAAGATTTATCCGAAAGCCCCAATAATTGATATTAACTGTTATCTAATATTTTCATTTGTTGCACAATTTATTTTTAAATTTTTTTTTACTGAATATTCAGAGTAAGTGTGGAATTAATATCTCTATTAGTGGGTAAGGCGTAGATGTTTGGGGTTGGAGGCTATCCAGCTTAAGAATACTGTTTTGGGTTCATGTTGGAGGTTATCCAGTTTACAAACACTATCTTGTGAAAAGCATTAATGTGGAGTTAAAAGTCATTTTTGTCAGAAAATTGGGTTGTTTGATAAGTGTGTCACTTCATAGATGCTCACTGAGACAATTCTGACTGAGCTTGACACAAATTAGCATAAACTAGCATATATTAGCATAGACTAGCATACATTATCGTGTTAGCATGTTAGCTTAGCATAAAATAGCACATTTAAATTAATATTCTTTAATAAAGTAGCTTTGGATAGCATAATACATAAGCTTATTATGCATTACTTAGCTTATCATTGTTAATTGTGAACGATTGGTTGTTTTGGTGTCACACCCCCTGTCCTGTGATTGGTGTTTTGACGGGGGGGGGGGGGGGCTCCCGCAGCAGCCGGAGCCCATGGACAAGGACTACTAGACGAAACACAAGGGATGGTAAACATCTGTATACACTCTTTAATCCTGTAGGGGAAGTGACGTGTGCGTAGTCCCTGAGTTGATGGGGGGAGAGAGAGGTAGGTAGTCAGGTGCTGGGGGGAGGGAAGGGCAGTGTAAGGGTAGAGTTCAAGGCTATGGCAGGGGGCAGAGCAGGGAGGGAGTTGAGCCTCCTGACCGTCTGGTGAAAGAAACTGTCCTTGAGCCTGCTGGTTCTGGCCCACAGACTCTGCAGTCTCCTACCTGATGGCAGCAGGCTGAAAAGGCTGTGAGAGGGGTGGGTGGGATCAACTGCAATGCTGATCCCATTGCATGATCCCATTTGTATGACACAAAAATGTGTGATACTCCACAATTTTGTTTTAAAGTGAAGGGTGTTTTATTTGGAGACGGCGTTTAAGCTTACTTGGGACCATAGCACTGTTGGAGAGCTTTACACCACTTACCAAGCACAATGGAGTCGGTGCCGTTGTATCTCCGGTAAAAGTAAATCCAAATGAAAGATAGCTTTCGTTGTATTGCCTCGTGCCAGAAACTTTGCTGGACGTCTTTGATTTCTTTTGACCTCCACTCATACTAGGGTCTTCATCTAGGTCTGGATTTTGTCCAGGGTCCAGTTCAGAGTCAGCATTTTTTCTCTTCAAATGCTGACTTTTACCATCGTCCTGGTATCCACCTGTCGCTGTATCCATGCGTCACTAATTCGCTTGTCTCCAAGCACAAGGCAATTAGCTACCTGCTGCTGCTGCTGCCGCTTACTGGTATGGAAGAGTACATGATTACTCTGCCAGGCGCTAGACTGCACAGGCACATATATTGGATAATTTCCTTCGGCAGACCTGACAATATCTCGCGGCGCACAGTGGTTGAAAAACACTGCTCTAGATGACTGATGACCCACCAGGAACCATTGTCATGGCAACCATACTGCTCTCATTAGGGAAACAAGCAGGGCTTGAAATTGCGACCATTTTGGTCGCATTTGTGCCCAAATTTTTATCAGTGCGACTATTAAATATATTTGGAAGCGCCAGTGCGACTAGGGGAAAAAATCTGGTGTGCCTTTTTTTTCCTCATCTCTCTCGCTCTTCCTTTCCATAGAGCAGGGGTCAAGAAATGATGGACTGCGATCCGGATCCAGACCGCTTGATGTTTCTGTGACCACTCCATGATAAATTTACGAGAGTAGATTTTCTTGGCGCATTTTTACTTGCAGTTTGCGGCTACAGACAGCGGGCGGTGCTCCTCCAGTTAATGCGGTAATAGCACCACTAAGTTCAGCCAACCCTGCACTGTCAGCGCACCAGGAAGTGAGACAGCTTGCTATCGCTGTGAGTTTACCGCCACAGCGGAGCAAAGAAGGGAGACAGCATAGCTCCAAACGAAGGGAGGTTAATGAGGAACACCGCTGGTTAACAATGAGTGGACGAAATTTATGTTTATTCCTCAGTCAGGCAGTTCAAAACCATTTTACCTCATATGGTTTGAACACATAGCATGAATTAAAAGTGGTAAAATGAAGCGCCACTATGATACAAAGCACAGATCTTTTGCGCAGAATTATTCCCTGAAGTCCGAGCTGAGGACAAAATGACCGAGAAAAATAAAAAACGAATGTTCACTCAAGGCATGGTGGAGTTTGGGGCAACATAAAACATCCTTTAGTGATGGGGACAGTTGTGAATAAGTGCTTAAAAGCTGTTGTTGACAATTTGTTTGGGGGAAAACAGAAAGATGAGATGTGTGAAAAAACTCCCAATGTCAGCTTCAACAGCAACCGGAAAAACAGAAACAGCTTGAAGGAGCTATTCAGAGAGCACCATGCCTACCTGTGGCCATTGATGAGTTGTAGTTTTTGTGTATGTGTGTCAGGTTCCTTCACAAAGATAAGGAGCTCTTTGCTGAGTGTAACACCACTATGAAACACAAACAAGGAAAGGACATACTGTACATGCACAGCAAGATGCTGATCAAGTCCAGTGGTCTCTTTCACCAACATTACAGAGACCACCACAAGGTGACCACCACAAAGTGTGCACAGGCACACCTTGTGTACAAGTAAACTACTGGCAGGCCACATGCCCCTTTCTCTCATGAAGAAAGTCCTGTTCGCATTTTTCCCCTGAAAGAACCGGTTTTTATTCATGCTTTCTGAACATGTTAATGTTTTTTTACTTGAAGTGTAGGCCTTCAGTTCTTTAGGGTGGTATGTATTTAATTTACAAGAAAAAGGATTATTCAGCTCTTTTTGCACTTTATTTTTTAATTCTGAGGTTTGTGTGTTCTTCAATCTAACATAAAGGCTTAAAATTTATTTGTCTGGGTCTACTTTTATTTATGGTGAGGTAAAAGAGCTGTCATTTAAACATATCCTGCATTGAAAAATGATAATAAATGATGTGAATATAGTGGCCGGCTATAAGCAACAAACTGGACTTGGGTTCGAACCTTTTACTTAGAGGAAATTTTTTACTTAGAGGAATACCCCTGGTGTAGAGGGTCCTCCTGAGAAGAACTTTGTTGCTGGGCCTTCAGTGAAAAGGTGGATGAGAGAGGGACTGAGAGCCAGGAGACCCAACTAATGTTACAAACATGTTGACAAAAATGTTGACGGTTCTGTGAATAAAATACATGCCATGTGACATATATTGTCTGTATGCCTTGCTTTTGGGTAGGTGCTCCTAAAGTCTTTGCTGGTGCTACTAACTTCTAAATTTGGGAGCACCAGTGCTACCAAGAAAAAAGTTAATTTCAAGGCCTGGAAACAAGTGACGATCATGATGTCGCGCCCGGCAGGGGGTGGACCCAAAAGTAGGACAAGCTATAGTCACTATAATCACTATGGAGAAGCTATTGTCCATGATTTAATCAGAAACTTAGAACTCCAAATACAGGCAAGAATCCAAAACAAAACGTAAGCAGAAACACACACTGAAAAAAATGGCTGAACCAAGTTAATTACTTTAATTGGTAACACAAATTAATTATGTTTATCCAAATACATTTAACAAGTTGGATAAATGCAATTGCTTAAGTCATATAGACTTAATATTTTGATTTCTTTCAAATCAACAATTAACATTAATTTAACTTGAAATTAAAGTAACCTTATTTTATTCATCCAAAAGTAAAATAATGCCCTTTTACAACTTAATAATCTGCTTTCAATTAAAGTATTTTTTTAGTTACCAAGTTGTGACATTTTACTTTGTTACAATTAATTAAAGTACTGTTGTAACAATTAAAATTTTAAGTTGGCTAAAAGAAATGACTCCAATCCGAGGCTTTTATTTTTTTTACACTTTATTAAAGAAATGTAAAAAAACCCATAGGGCACTGCTGTTATCACATTCCAATAACAAAAAAAGAAAAAAAATCAGTACTGCTGTACCTGTGGAAGCTAAATAATGCATGCTTAGGTCACATTTTCAAGTTTGGCAGCGAACAACCAAATTGTCCAAAAAACAGGAAAGGCAGGAAGGGGGTCATGGTGACACGGAGTGTTTGCTTAGATTTGGATGTTCGCCTGGAATCAATGTTTTCCTGTTTTCCCGAGAAAAGACAGGCACACCTCTTACATACACAACAATGGGGACCAGACTCAGAAAAGGTTTTATTGCCAAGTACAGTAAAAATTACTGTCGAGGAACTTGACACGGTGTCGGTGCATTGAAAGGTGGAAGAGAATAATAGTGAATGAGGAATAGGAATAGGAATAGAAAAAATATTTACAATTCACATTACGGTGAGTTGAGATACTGTATAAGGATGGTGATTGCAGGCAACGAAAAGAAGTCCAAACAGTAAACTGTCTTTGCAGAGTGGTGAGGGTGGATGGTTACCTGGGGGGGGGGGGCATTGTTCATTAGGCTGACTGCAGTGGGGAAGAAGCTGTTTTTATGGCATGAGGTCCTGGTCCGGATGGACCGTAGCCACTTGCCAGAGAGGAGGGTCTGAAAGAGGTTGTAGCCGGGATGAGAGGGGTCAGCGGCAATCCTAGCTGCACGACTGCGGGTCTTTGTGTAGAACAGTTCCTGGAGATGTGGGAGGCTGCAACCAATCACCTTCTCCGCAGAACGGATGACACACTGCAACTTGGCCTGGTATAAAGCGGGTATAAAAAGGTCATGAGACACGAAGTCCAGTGGCTGTTCCTGATTGATCTGTGCTGATGATCTGAGAATCAATAAAATAATTCCCATTTTGGCTGTAAACCATCGTCTTTGTACATTGGTTTTATTTTGGTATTTTGCTGGATAAAACACTCTCACGACATACCACACTCCAACAAAAATGAGCAAAGAAAACACAATCAGAACTACTGTACACTACAAAAACAAGGAACAAAGAACACATTGTATCGTACAGTTACTGCGAGGTTTGGAGTCTGGCATAAAGATTTTGTACTTTTGGGGGACGTCTTGTGCTGCTCAAGCTGCATGAAGATTTTCTGGAACACTTCAAAAGTGAAATGAAGAGGTTTTGGATATGCGAGGTTGAGTGCATACATCAAACCTAGAGGCAGGGCACAAGCTGAGGCAACTGAAGTCAGTTCTTGCAAGACCTCCACACCCTCAATGACAAGTCTTCAGGTGGCTCCTGCAGTCCTTCTCCCTCTTTCCGAACAATGACCACTGCCATGGTGTGCTGTTCCAGGTCCCCCTGAGCATCATCTGCTCTGAAGTCCTAGATGGCACAAACAAAACATCACTGGCATCAATTTGCAAAGAAATGCAGTAACTATAACCTAGGTTTGGAACAGGGATATCCTTGACCTGAGACCTACTACAAGATAACTCATCCTCATCTTCATCCGCATTATCCGGAGTCAGGTCACCAGGGTAGCAGCTTCAACAAGGGACCCCAAACTTCCCTTTCCCCGGCCAAATCCACCAGCTCTGACTGGGGGATCCCAAGGCATCCCCAGGCCAGTGTTGAGATATAATCTCTCCACCTGCTACTGGGTGTGCCCCGAGGTCTCCTCCCAGCTGGCATGTCCAGCTGGGAGGAGAAATGGACACCTCCCTAGGAAGGCGCCCCGAAGGCCTCTGCACCAGATGCCCAAACCATCTCAACTGACTCCTTTCCAAAGAGAGGACCAGCAGCCCTACTCTGACCCCCTCGCAAATAGCAGCAGTGTTTTTCACCCTATCGCTAAGGGAGACACCAGCTATCCACCTGAGAAAGCCTATTTCCTCCACTTGTATCTGCAATGTCGTTCTTTCGGTCATAATCTATCCTGACCATAGGTGAGGGTAGGAACGTAGATTGAATGGTAGATGAGGAGCTTTGCCTCTCGGCTAAATTCCCTTGGCTTTACAACAGGACAGTAAGCGACTGCAAAACCACTACTGCTGCAACAATTCTCCGTCCAATCTCACCTTCCATTATTCCCTCACTTGTGAACAAGACCCCAAGATACTTAAACTCCTTCACTTTGGGAAGGACCTCATTCCCCACTCGGAGAAGGCAGTCCACCAGGTTCCTGCTAAGGACTATGTCCTCAGATTTGGAGGTGCTGATCCTGTGGAAGCGAAATAATGCATGTGTGGGTCACATTTCAAATCAGAGGAAACACATTTTCAAGTTTGGCAGCGAATAACCAGATTGTCCGAAAAACAGGAAGACAGGAAGCGGGTCAACCTGACATGGGCTGGTTACCTAGATTTGGACAGTTGCCGGGAACAATTGGTTTCCCGTTTTCTCATGAATAGGACACGTACAAAGCTCACGCACACACAAATGGAGGACTGTGACTATAAAAGTGTCAGGAGACATGCATCCAGGGGCTGTTCCCGATTGATCTGTACTGATGATCTGAGTATCAATAAAAGAATTCCCGTTTTGGCTGTAATATCATCCTCATTGTACTTTGGTTTTATTTTGGTATTTTGCTGGACAAAACACTCTCACCACATAACTGGCGTCACGAACAGGATACAGGATCAGGAGGATCTCTGAAAGGAAGGAGAGCGGTCGGTGCGGCTCTGAGGGGCATCATCTCTCCGTGGTGTGACAGGCTAGCTAAAGGTAAGGTCATTTAAATCCCTTACACAAATTTGAATTGGCAAAGTTAAAATATCTAAAGTTTAAGTCACTAAGCATAGTTGGATGCTCCAAATAGTTGTTCAGAGACCTCAGAGACGTGAGAGGTGTTGCAGCAGAGGGTGTGTTTCGCTAAAACTCCAGGTGCACATGGACGGCTGCTGCAAGGAGAGCTTCACTTAGAGAAGTGAAGCGACAATTGGACTGATTGGCATTACGACTAAAAGGGAACAGCCAGAAATTAAGACAGCAGCTGGGGAGAAGTTTGAGGAGCTTAGTGAAGCTCGTATGTCCAAGAGTGGACTTGTGTTGAGAATACGGTTTTGGGAAACCGGGGTCCAAGATTGGACTTGTGTTGAGAATACGGTTTTGGGAAACCGGGGTCCAAGACTGGACTTGTGTTGAGAATACGGTTTTGGGAAACCGGGGTCCAAGAGTGGACTTGTGCTGAGAATACGGTTTTGGGAAACCGGGGTCCAAGAGTGGACTTGTGCTGAGAATACGGTTTTGGGAAACCGGGGTCCAAGAGTGGACTTGTGTTGAGAATACGGTTTTGGGAAACCGGGGTCCAAGAGTGGACTTGTGTTGAGAATACGGTTTTGGGAAACCGGGGTCCAAGTGTGGACTTGCGTTATTACTGGTTTTGGGAAACCAGGGGGTCCAAGTGTGGACTTTGAGCTTTTTCCAGGGTTTTGAGTTGACAACCCTGGGCCCTTCTACTGCTTCCGGCGGTGAAGTAGCTGTTTTGTTTGTCCATTTGTGTGTCTTTGATCGAGCGCCGGCAGTAACTGATAGTGGCATAATTTGACTCTAATATTCAGAAAAGGTGCCAAGAAATAGCATAGTTAAGAGACTGCGCCTATCGTGTCTCTATAATCCAGAAGATAGTTTGAAGAGATAACGATCATATACTAACATAATAATAAATTGTAATAACCGGCCGGTAAAAATAAGAAATTAAAAAAATATATATATATAAGTGCACAATATGTAAAGGTGATATAAAGATAATTTGGGAACCGTAATTTGTGAAATAGCGTAAAAGGCTGCAGCTAAATATAACAATCACTTCATGCGCATGAACTTAAAATTGAATCCAATCTAAATTGAAAACCCCCTCCACTACACACATGTCCCACTGAAATAAAATGGGCGTATGAATGCATAAACTGTATAAGTAATTGATATAAACTTGTGGTGAGTCTTTCAGTGTCTGCATACATCCGTGTATACATTGGGGTGCGTTTCTTAAGCGTCATCTGGCTGAAATAAGGTCACCCAGAGTTAGTGTGTGTTTGATAAGATCCAACCATACGTATGGGAAGATCAGAGTGAATGAGAATTTGTGTGACTGATAAACCCATTGAAAATACAAGCATACAAATCAAATAATCTGAAGATACAAGCTTGGGATAAAAAAAGTTTTCTTTTATGAGTGTTGAAAATTGTTCTGATGTCTTAAGTGATACTGAGTGATTGAGTGAATGAGTGCTGAGCTCTGATGTGAGTGTGTGTGTTGAAAAAAACAAAAAACAAAAAACAAAAAAGTCTGTGGTTGACTGTTCGACTGAGATTGAACCGTATGTGCTGCAGATGGAGTAGTAGAAAGTGTGTTAAAGTGTGTTTAAAGCGTGTGTATTTATTTATTTGTGCATAAGTGAAGGAGAAAGTGCGTAGAGTTGGTTTGTGTGGAGAGATCTGCATGCTAGGAGGGTCAAGAAGAGACTGGAAGTTAAAATCAGGAAGCAGCCTAGAGGGGGAGGGATCAGTAGACACAGACTGGACTTGTCTAAAATATATCTAGGTGCAGAAGCTGCAAAAGAAATCCCCGAACAGGCACTGCTAGCACTGCTAGGAAGGCTAGACACAGCAGGTCAGGCGTACTGGATCGCTACGAGGGGAGGAAAAAGTGCAGGAGGAGAACGATCCTGTAGCTTCTGGATTGATCTGCCCAATAGAGGAATAGACTTGAGAAGGGAGATTAAGCGATACTAATGAGAATAAATCTCTACATGTCCCTGAGTCAGTTCAAATTATGATGGGGAACCAATGGGGGTAATCCTCTCACAGGCCCTGCTAGGAACAATGGGGTAAATAAATGTTGTTATAAATGTTTCACTTTGGCACCATATCACAAAGAGGGTTTACATTAATAGTTATGTTGAACAAGAATTGTTTAGAAAGTTTTGGCCACGTTGATAAGAGAAGGAGAAGAGGTAAAGAGAAAAGAGATGGACTGCTAAGTATGAAGAGAATGTTAATTTCCAAGAGGAGGGATAATGTAATTTCTAAGAGGTTTGCAGTTAAATGAAGTAATGAAGGAAAAAATATGTTTGAAGAGAAGGACAAACAGTTATGTAGGGGAAGCGATAGGATAGGGCTCTGTATCTGTCTTCACTGTCTTCACATCCTGTCTGCAACTTTTTTTCTGATACCTAAAGACACTCAAACTGACTGTTTTTTTCCAAGATGTCCTGTTTCTTCCAGAGTAGCATTCTGGGATACTTTCACAAAGCAAAGGGAATTCAAAGGTGGCAACACCAGGTGCCTATGATGATGTTCACTAAAGACTGGATGTGAGACACGAGTCATGTGTTCATCCAGCAACAAGGCCGTAAATGAAGTAATGAGGAGACAGGGGAGAAAGGCCAGAGCACTGAAGAAAACACACCTATGAACACTTTAGATACAAACACACACAACAACATCATTATGGTAAACATAGATAGACACACAGGTTATGATTATGATTCTAATGACTGAAGAAGTAATGTTGTCAACAGTTCCTGGTTGTTCATTAGATTATAGGTTGACCTTAGGAACACATGGATTCAGCCCATGATGATGTTTATTTAGATCAGAAGCAAATCAGGATGTTTTATCTTTTCATTCAATCACTCATGAACCAAGGTGCCTTTTGTTGAATGGCCTAAACCACCACAGAAAACCACATCTTGTCTGTTAAGAACGTATTGGGGGCTGGAAACCAGTGTCAGAGCTCAGAGCGGTAAAGAATCTGTACGTCATCCAGCCCCAGCTGAACTAAAAGGTGAAAGATTACAGTAGACTCATATTGGTTAACTGATTAATTATTTAATTTGATAAATGCAAACCTTGACTCACACTTCTTCTGGTATTTTTAATGATAAACATTTTACTTTATATATATATGGACAAATGCCACGTTTCTTTTTTCTTGACAATGGTATTTGTCTTTGCTCTTTCCGCTCGTGAAATAATCACTTGGGTATTTTAGCCGAATTATTACTCTAGAGGTGTATACGTTTTGTCTGGACCTCGTACAAACGATCTTGAGTGAAAAATGAACATAAATGATGCGCTTAAGTTTTTGGATCCATGATTTTACAGAGATCTCTCAACCCCAAATGACATCACACGTGGGGAAGACGTTTTGCCATGACTGACTATGACTTGGATGTCTGACTGAAACACTGCTTTACTGACTTAAAGCAGGTTTTAAAAGGTTTATTTTATTTTTTATTTTTTTATTTTTTTTCATTTTTATAACTCTTGACATAATTTACTCTGGATTTTTTTAATGTGTTTATTTAGTGAATGCTGTGTTGTCTAACTGTGACAGTTGGATTTTTGTGCATTCCTGTGTAACATATGATTGTACGTGTTCTTATCAGAGGGAAATTTCCCTTTAAGGTTATTAACATATTTTTCATTCATTCATGCCGTAAAGCAGCTTTTGAGAAAAGACTGAAATAAAAAGATGATACAAGATGATTTGAAATTCACAAGGGATGTGGTCAAAAAGTGTATTTTCTTGAGACTGTAGAAAATAGCAAACCACACCCCCATGTCCTGTCTTGGATTTTTGGCTGCCGGGGAAGGGCCCTCCTGCGACAGCCGGAACCCATGAACAAGGACAATAGTTTTACTGATGATAGGAGAGAATTGTTAATTTGAAAAAATTGGTAATAATCCATTCAGAAACATGTCAACTCAAGCAAGAGAGAGAAAGAGTGGAGCATGAGATGTCGAGACGATGATAAAGTCCAAAAGAAATTCACGAAAACTACAGTTGCACTTAACTAAAGCTCAACCACAAAACTAACAAGACTAACACCAAGACACAAATGATATCTTGCCCCAACCTGGGCAGGGAGATGTGTGCTTGTGTGTCTCATTTCTCCCAATCAGATTTACGTGTTGGAGGCTGAGGTGATGACACGGTCACACCTGAGGTCATACACCACGACACCAGAGGACAGTCCAGTTTACACAGATGCTATTGGCATCCCAACTGGAGTTCCAGATGAGTATATAATGACTGATAAAATTGCAGGTGGTTTTGAGTCAATCTCTGTTTGAATCACCTCCGGAAAAAATAAATAAATGAATAAATAAAAACATTTACAGGATTAATTAGGTCCATCACAACATTCAATGTCTGACAAATTTCGCTAGAAACAGATTTGAAGCTGTATTTGATTAATTGTCTGCCACCACATTAGTTACTTATGAAAATAGAATTGCTGTTTGTTTTCTGTGGATGCTGTTAGTTTGCTTGCATTCAACAGTTGCTCCTAAGAAGCATCGGTCGGGCGGTGGGCAGACTGGAAACGCCCCCGTCATATCAGAAGGCAGAGCGGGAGGCCCTATTGGCGCCCGACTCCAACGAGAGAAACGCCGCAGACTTTACCTGTCCAGACATCGTCCATCCCTCTGATGGAGAGGGGGGGCAGCTTAGTCAGGTTCTACAATTCACATTCACAATGTTGCTAATGCTAATGCTAACACATGATCACGCTGCTGCAGGGACAGTTTTGTTGGTAATTCTGTGCTCATTGCTCATGTGAGGGCTGTGGAGGTAAAAGGGTTGGTAATATTGTCTTAGCTACCACAGACCCCGATAATGAAGCTTTGCTGAGTCCCTAGGGCTCATAGGGAAGGTTAGCTTCCATTGTTCCAGCTGAAAACACATGGCTATAGACATTTCCATATTGTTACATACACTCTCCACTGCCTGTGGAGCGGGGTGTACGCTAAATCCCTTTGGGGGGGGGGAGCCACGTCCTGTTGGAGTGAACATATAGGATACATATAGGATCGCCACACTGAGGTGAGTTGTTGGGAATCTCCATTTAACAATGGAAATGACCACAAAATGCATCTGCTTACACAAATATAGGTAACACAACACGTAGTTCTTGTCTACCACATAATTTTCTGAACACAAAAGTGGCACGAGCCACGGAAAGAAGGGCCATACACCGTGGTGGGGGTGACCCCAACAGCGGTCCAAGTCGAGGGAAGCACCACATGGTATCAACTGAGCCACTGCACCAAAGAGACTTTGCCAGAGACAAAGGGGAGAATGAAACTGAGAAACAATGAGGAAGATGATGTGGTTGTTGACAGGAGTCAGGGGACTGTTCTGAGGAGCCCGACTCAGATTCTGAAGCTAAAGAGCGAGAGACATCCGCCGGAGTCACAGCCGCTCCAGGAAGCACCGCACAGCCATGATCAAGCTATCCTGAGGAAATGGTGTGTGAGAACAATGGACGAAAGGATGAACCTCATTAAGGACACACAGGATGCACAAATGCTAAGTATGCTACCGGCTGATGCACTGGTGCGCAGAATTCTTCTGACGCAGAGGAGGGAGAACGTGCCAGATGTGTTCACAGGATATCACTATGACATTATTCTTACTATTCTGTGTAACCATTGTTTAATCATCAATTTTATCAGTTAGATCATTCTGTTTATTCTATATTCAGTGTTATGTTCTATAAAGGAAGTGGTAATCTAATTCATACCATTCAGAATTATTAGAATGACTTCTGTGTTCCAGTAAATGGTTTCAGTGTGTGATGTATTGTTTAAGGTCGCCCAACGGGAAGGGGGCCATGGGGGGCTTTTCCTGGTTAAAAAACAGCCGCCAGGTTTTTCACCCTCATCAGGGAAGTGATAACAGATGACCAGTTATGTTAGTATATTCATGTTAAGTTCATATATCAATAAATGGAATGTTTTTGTCACTTATCACTATGTTTAGAGTTCACACAACCATATATTTAACCCTAAACTTACAGCGCCATCAATCCTAGTCACACACATAGAGACATACAGGCTGATTCACCATACATTATTTCGATGAGTAGTTTATGATAATCTCATAAAGAGGAGGGATTATGTGGAAGCGAAATAATGCATGTGTGGGTCACATTTCAAATCAGAGGAAACACATTTTCAAGTTTGGCAGCGAATAACCAGATTGTCCGAAAAACAGGAAGACAGGAAGCGGGTCAACCTGACATGGGCTGGTTACCTAGATTTGGACAGTTGCCGGGAACAATTGGTTTCCTGTTTTCTCATGAATAGGACACGTACAAAGCTCACGCACACACAAATGGAGGACTGTGACTATAAAAGTGTCAGGAGACATGCATCCAGGGGCTGTTCCCGATTGATCTGTACTGATGATCTGAGTATCAATAAAAGAATTCCCGTTTTGGCTGTAATATCATCCTCATTGTACTTTGGTTTTATTTTGGTATTTTGCTGGACAAAACACTCTCACCACAATCCTCATCCTCGCCCATTCACACTTGGCTACAAACGGACCAGTGAGCGCTGCTGGTCACAGGTTGATGATGCAAACGACCACATCATCGGCAAAAAGCAGCAATGTAATCCTCAGCCCACCAAACTAAACCCTCCCGACCTTGACTACGCCTCGATATCCCGTCCATGAAAATCACAAACAGAATTGGTGACAAAGCGCAGCCCTGGCAAAGGCCAACAGCTACTCGGAACAAGTCCGATTTACTGCCGAGAAACCGAACACAACTCTCACTTTGGGTGTACAGGGATCGGATTGCCCTGTGGCAAGGCCCCCTCACCCCTTACTCCCACAGTGTATCCCCGCGGACCCGATTGTACGCCTTCTCCAAGTCTACAAAACACATGTTGACTGGATGGGCATATTCCCAAACACTTTCTAGGATCCCTGTGAGAGTACAAAGCTGGTCCATTGTTCCATGACCAGGACGGAACCCACAATGTTCCTCCTCAATCCAAGTTTCAGCAATTGACCAGGCCCTCCTTTTAAGCACCTTGGAGTAAACTTTCCCAGGGAGGCTGAGGAGTGTGATGCCCCTGTAGTTGGCACACAACCTCTGGTTCCACTTTTTAAAAACAGGAACTGCCACCCCAGTCTGCCTCTATTTCAGCACTGTCCCAGACTACCACGCAATGTTAAAGAGGTGTCCCATTCGTAACAGCCCCTCAACATCCAGAGCCTTTAGCATTTCAGGGTGAATCTCATCAACACCTGGGCTTTGCCACTGTGAGTTGTTTAACTCACTCTCTCTTCCATCCCTGTGGATGTTGATATAGATTTGTTCTTTGGGCAGGGTTATTTATTAATAAATTGCTCAGTAGGGCATTCCAAGTCTTGAAGCTACATTTGCAACTGAAGTAAGCACACAAATATGGACGGCTCCTTCCATAATGTCCGAGTAACTTCGTAGTGCTTGAGCAGTTCGGATCTCCTTGTAACCTTGCACTCACAGTCCTTTCATCGCCACATTATGTGCTACACTGGGAAAATAAAGAGATGGGCTTTACCAGACCTGTTACAGAAAATTGTGGGTCCAATCATTAAAACGGAAGTAATTTAATTGTAAAAACGCTACATTTTGAAGATGTGCACTTTATCTGTTTAATTCAATCTAAACGTCTCAAACCTTTTTTGATTCTAATTAAATTTTTAAAAAAATGTATGTTAAAATGGGTGGCAGTGGCTCAGTGGTACATTGCGCGGTAGAGCGGGCTGTCCAATGATCTGAGATCGGCGGTAGGATTCTTGCTCCCACCCAAAAAAACATCCGGAGGTGAGCTGACAGTGGGAGGTGTCAGTTCACCTCCGGAGCACTGCCGAGGCGCCCTTGAGCAAGGCACCATCCCCCTTACAAGTTGCTCATTTGGGGCACACCAAGAAGGAGCTGCCTGCCACTCTACCTCCCAATGCATGCGTACAGGCCCCGTGTGTGTTTGTGTTCAGGGCCTGTACAAACTAAATGTACAAACCTGTACAAACTTGATTTTAACTAGATTGTTCCACTAATTTCCCTTTGGGGATTAATCAAGTATATAAAATTAAATTTTAAAAAAATGTGATACTATCATTAAGTATAGGAAGAATACAAGATAAACTGTAAGGGCTGAGTGGTTCCAGGGAATTCGGATGTCTGTGTAGTATCGTATAGCCACGAAGGCGCCCCCCTCATGGCTATACCAGGCATTTGCCAGGGAATTCGGAAAAAAAAAACAACCTAGGAATATTCAAAGCATTTGAATATTTCTCTTGGAGGTGCAGTTCTCAGATCAGTTAATACTTCAGAGCCTAGATAAAAATTTTAAAATATATTTAAAATATGTATTATAAAAATGGACGAAAAGACAAATTATTTTCTGTTTAAAAGGCAGTTTCAGCTATTATGTATTTCCAATTTTTGCTGAACTCTCAGGGTGCATTAACAAAATATCTTTTGAAGCTCAAGTTGCAACATGATCACCTGACCTTCACCCTTACTGTTTTTAAGTTCAAATATTTTGTTCACTTCAGACTACACTTCACTTTGTCTACAGCCAAAGCACTGTAGTATTCTGTTCAATGTAGGACTGCAAATTTACCTTGAGTAATCCAGTGATTTTTATGTCCACTTGTGTGTCGAGTCTGGGGGGTGGGAAATAATTATAATTCCATTAATATTAAGGGAGAAAAAATGTCAACTCACTATGATGCTATAGTTGGCAATGGTTAAGTAGTTTTGCATGTGGATGTCACGCTAATTACCAAACCTTATAACTGTTTATGAACAGAGAAGACTGGCGTCTGCAGCAGCGGATAACACAAAATAACAAGCGCTTATTAGCGCAGTGGCACAGCAGTACTGAGCTGGCAAATTCTAATCCTCTCATTAAACTTTGGGCTTTCACACAGCACAAATTTATCACCTCCACCGCCATAATTCAAACGTAAACATACTTTATCGCGGAGGCATCAGGGCGACATCTTCGTTGCCACTGCATCTTCCACAAAACTAAGTTTTGCACTCTTTAGCTGGCAGCCGGGGGCGCCTTCGTGGCTATACGATAGTAGCAGGCCCGCTCTCTATGGCCGCCGACATGATTACATAGGAAGCAACGCAGGTGTCAACAGTAAATTCATGTTTTCTGAAACACACATGACGTACGACAGAATCTTACTGTCTACATCACTGTGACTGTGTGGTTCTGACAATCCAAAGCGAACAGAACCATGGTGGGCCTTTTATGGTGGCGCGCTTACTCAGACCTGGTCCTGTTCAATATTGCTGCGCCAATGTGCAAATATGCAGTAACGTTACACCAATACAAAGCACAAATTTTATGGTCAACCATGCGTGTACCGCCCACAAAAAACAAGCCGAAGTAAGTATTGTGATAACCAGCAAGTCATAACTAAGTTACGGCTAATATTTAAAGTTAGACCTACCTTCAGGACTACATCCTATGAGCTCGTCAACAAAATACTACTGACACAGCGACAGAACACTACAAAATGTGAGCAATTCATCTGATGTATTTCATATCAAACATATAAAACGTTTGTCAAAATTTAAATTAACACTGGTGTTGGTGACTGCTCCAGCCTCTCCTCCTACTCCTGTGTTCACATGTGTGGGTGTGTGGGCGGAGTCGTCCTGGGAGCAGCTTCACCTGGATCCCATCTGCAATCAGCCGGCTTCTTAGACCCAGCTCTCCACGCAGACAGTTCCAGATTGTTGCTCCAGTTTGATGTTGGTGATTCTGGTCTCCCTGCTGCTGCTCCCTTTTACCAAACTCGTGCTGTGATCCTCCGCCCGCTTTTATTTGAATAAACACAGCTTTTTGGATTTTTGGACTCTGGTGTCACTAATTGGGTTCTACTCTATAGTGTGCCGTAACAACTGGCTTACCTTCTTTCCGAGACGGTGCCGCAAGAGAAAATGGCGGCTCATTCGAAGACTGAAAATTTCTGGAAGAATGCTGGGTGTCATGACGTCAGACGCACAAAAGCACAAATGTAAATGACGCGCGTTTACTGAAGGTTTATGAGTACATTAAAGACACCCATCTGTCATACTGTGTTGGTCAAATCCAAAAAAGTACATTTGCCATATCCAAAGCATAAATATGGATGTGACACATCCATTACATTACCTCACTTCAACTACTGCTGAGAACACTTTTAAGACTGCAAGACAGAACTACAATACAGAATTACAAGTATGAACCGGCAAAGAACAAAGACTGAACCTGGCTTAAAAAGCCTAATGGTAATCACCCTGATCAAGTCCAGGTGCGGAGATGAGCAACAGAGAGATGTGGAGCCTTGGCCTCTCCTCTTGCCACACACCAGCAGAGCAACACCGAACTGCAACAGTAGCCCCCAAGGGATGGCCCCCGATGTCCCAAAGACGGTCCCGGGGAGGGTCAGGGCCATGTTCCCGGACTAAATGGAGTCCAGGCCCAGTGTCGGGAACAGGTTCAGGAACCGGTCCCGCTCAGGGTGCAGTGACAGGCTGGGGCGCAGGCTCGGACTCGAAGGCAGGCACGTATCCACTGCTCAGGCATAACATAACGAATAAATACTGGATAAACACAAACACTGACATCACAGGACATACCACAAGACATACACTCCACTAACAGACACATGCAGCATGAACAGGGCATATACTAAACTATAACTAAAATATATTCAGTATAAAATAAAATAACATAAATAAAAACAAAAAGTGCAAGTGAAAATTAGCAGGAGGCCCACCTGGTGGGTAAGGTACACCCTTCTTACAATGTAAGGCATGTCATTATCTAATATCACAACATCACAACACCTTGGCCCACTGTAGCACAGGCTGACATCCCATCCCATTTCCTCCCCTCCATTCAACTGCGTGCTGCTGACCTCGCCCCCCCCCCCCCGCTCCTCCTGAGAGAGTCATGGTATCCCCTGATGACACGGGGCACGAAGGAGGACCTCTGTGTATATCCGACACAATATTGGATATCGGTCACAATATTGGATTTTCCGCCGTCCTCTGCCGCAAAGCATCCTGGTCTTAAGTCACTCTTCATCTTGTCTATTGGAACCGTGGTCCAATATAGGATATGGACCCATGTCTGATTTTGGAACACGGTTCCCATATCGGACACAATGGTGGATTCGGACACAATATTGAATATTGGACAGAATTTTGGATTCTGCAATCCCATTAGCCACCTTTGAAGACAGCAGCCCGGACTCTGCACTACATTTCTTGTGTCACCAAAAAGACCCCAGCAAGCCCAGGTTATCTGAGCTGTTGCTGGTGAAGCTGGACTTTAAATAGAAGTAGGACAAACAAAATCCTCATAACTACTTTCATTTTCTTCTTTAAAACTTTCTGTTGTGGTTATTTTAGTGTCACCCTGAGTGAAAACTCAATTAATAAGCAATCAGAAATTCCAACTGATCTGTACAAATAAATTATGCACTGCACATGTAATCCTTACGCTTTCAGTCTGTTTGAAAAATAACCTCTCAGATTTAGAGGTCCCATATTATGCTTTTTTCCCATTAATGTCATTCAGCTGCCATATCTAACTACACTGCATTTGAAATGTCTATTCCCAATCTGATCCATGGTCCTCAATATTTTTCATTGTATATTGATAAAATCACTTATGGTCCAAATAGATTTGTTTCTGAGCTCTATCAATACCCCACTCCCCCCTGTGTTCACGTGATGTTTTCTTAACATGCTCCACATAAAAGCACATAACCCTAACCCTAACCCTACCGTCCACTCGCACTTACCTCAGTCTGGAATTGTTTTTAACTCTCAGTAACTTGGTTATTATGTATTAAGTTCTTATTTTTCTCATGTTTTTGTTTATTTTAATGAAATAACCATTAATTTTTCTGCACTAAGCGGGGAGGTGCTTTCTCAGTCAGCTGAACATGACTCATGGCTCATTGTGTGAACCTAGATCAGCTGATCAAAATGAGATGGGCCAGTAAACATAGCGGAGGACTTGTGGAGAAAAACAAAGTGTTTGCAAATGAGACAGAATCAGTGGAGACAACAACAGATGATTACAGACAGGAGGTAATTAAATCTATTTCCTGACAACCGTCACAGAAAATGAAAGATCGCTAACAACACTGGACGGCTAAGGTAAAGCAGTCTAATGAAACATGGGATGTTACCAGAGTGATAAGACAAACGTGGAGGCTTTTTCTTGTATTAGTGAAGTATATTGAACTGTTGCCTTTGCGCGAAGTCCCTAATTTACCTCGATCCACTAACCCTATCTTGCAGTAGGACGAATGGAAGCTAGGACACTAAAAACTGTACAGACCTACTGTACATCTCTGATCTATTTTGTAATTATTCCGATTTCTTTTAGTGCTTCATTCTTAAATTCTTCTTATTCTTATACTCATAAGCAACTGTAAACAAGATAGAAACGTGCTGTGTGTGTGTGTGTGTGTGTGTGTGTGTGTGTGTGTGTGTGCATATCTCCGTCCACCGTTTGAATCTCACACAGCTGGGAATGAGTGATAAATTCACCTCTTGATTTCTGCCTGGATTATTTCAGATGCAGGGTTTACGTCAATTGAATGTTAACCTTGATTGGTGACAGTGAACATCTAGCAGGCTGTAAATAAAGGCTTAGGGTATTTGTTAATGAGCTGTGTAGTTGGTCTTGATATACGCAGCTTGTTAGGGCTGCCTGAAGACTGTTGTGGACCCAAATTGCAGGACACAGGCGGATAAAAGTATAGAGTTTATTTACAAAGGAAATGTGCAGGGACACACAAAAAAAACAGTAGCAGGTAGCCTGGTGGTGGCAGGAGGCTTGTGCTCCAGGAACAGGAAGCAATGAGACACTGAACTATGACCAATAAGAAAAAATAAGAATTAGTTCAGCTGCTCACTGGAAACAAGAATGCAGATTCTCTGGATTGCACTACCGAACAAGATTGAATTATCTGGCACTGTAGTGAGAGTCAAGACCAGCTTTATAGTGAGGTTGATGATTGTTGAGTGGAACCTAGTGTGCCTCATTGTCCACGCCTCCTCCACTCACAAGCCCTGCAGGTCCTGGAAGGAGAAAAAGGGAAAACACAAAACACTGCCACAGAAACCCAAACCACAACAGTACCCCCCCCCCTCTAACGGACGCCCCCTGGCGTCCTACCAGGCTTGTGTGGAAACAGCTCATAAAAGTCAGACAACAACGTAGAGTCCAAAATCAAAGATCGCGACAACCAGGAGCGCCCCTCGGGGCCATACCCCTCCCAGTCCACAAGATACTGGTAGCCCCTGCTGTGCCTGTGAACATCCAAAATGTGGTTAACCGTGTATGCCGGGTGACCATCAATGAGACGGGGGGGTGGGGGGAATCAGCCGGAGGTTGTAGGGGACTGTCGACCACCGGCTTCAGCAGTGAAACGTGGAACACGGGGTGAACCTTGAGAGCTGCAGGAAGCTTCAGTCGGACGGCACTGGGGTTGACGATGTGCTCCACAGGGTAGGGACCAATGAACCTGGGCGCCATTTTGCGCGAATCAGTCTGGAGAGGGAGATCCCGTGACGACAACCAGACCTGCTGACCAACCTTGTACTCTGGTGCAGGTGTACAATGACGGTCCGCAATCCGCCTGTTTCGGGCCTCCGTTCTCTCCAGAGAGGCTCTGGCTTCCCGCCAGAGGCGGGCTCGACGGAACTGGGCCTGGACCGAGGGAACTGCCACCTCGACCTCCTGGTTGGGGACTAGGGGAGGTTGAAAACCCTGGGTCACCATAAAAGGTGACATTCCTGTCGCAGAGCTGACCATGGAATTGTGAGAGTATTCCACCCATGGTAGGTGGGAGCACCAGGAGGCAGGGAGACGGGAAGCCACACACCGCAAAGCCGATTCCAGATCTTGGTTGGCCCGCTCCGTTTGACCATTCGACTGCGGGTGGTACCCTGAAGAGAGGCTGGTTGTGGTGCCCAAAGTGTGACAGAAAGCCTTCCATACCTGAGAAATGAACTGGGGGCCTCTGTCCGACACAATGTCCTGAGGGATACCATGGAGACGGAAAACATGCTGCCTTGGAAAAACTGTCTACTATGGTGAGTATTGTGGTTACCCTCTGAAGGTGGGAGTCCAGTGACAAAGTCCAGTGCTATGCAAGACCAGGGCAAGTGTGGGACAGGCAAGGGCAACAGGAGACCAGCAGGGGCGCGATGCGATGCTTTATTCCGGGCACAAACTGGACACGCCACGATGAATTGTCTGGTGTCTGCAGTCATAGATGGCCACCAAAACCATTGCCGAATCCCGGGAGCCTGGGATGGCATGCCAAGTGAGAGGAATGTCCCCACTGAAGCACTGGAGATCTAGCAGTTGGGGGAATGAACAATTTACCTTCTGGGCACTCCTCAGGGGTTGGATGATGTTGGAGTGCATCCTGAACAGTCTGCTCCACCTCCCACCGGATCACTCCTACCACACAGGACGGGGGAAGGATGGTCTCTGGCTTCCCTTCTTCCCCAGTGGGGTCAAACTGACGTGAGAGTGCATCCGGTTTTTTATTATTTGACCCCGGCCAACAGGTGTAGTTAAAACGGCTCAGGAAAAGAGCCCACCGAGCCTGACGTGGGTTCAGCCGACGAGCGGACCGAAGGTAGGACAGGGTTTTGTGGTCAGTCCAGACGATAAAAGGATGAACAGTTCCCTCCAACCAGTGCCACCACTCCTGAAGAGCCAGGACCACTGCCAGCAACTCTCGGTTCCCCATATCATAATTGTGTTCCGCTGGAGTGAGGCGCCGGGAGAAAAAGGTACATGAGTCTTTTTTTGAGTCTATGAGAGGGAGTGGATATTTGTTCTTCATGGTAATTTCATTCAGGCCGGTGTAATCGATGCAAGGCCGAAGTGTCTTGTCTTTCTTCTCTACAAAGAAAAAAACAGCTCCCACCGGAGATGAGGAGCAGTGGATGAGGCCTGCAGCCAGACAGTCGTTTATGTATTTCTCCATGCTTTCTTTTTCAGGTTTTGAGATGTTATATAATCTCTTGGTGGGGAGAGGAGTTGCTGGGTGCCAGTGTCGGTGGAGCGGGTTGCTGGATGGAATTTCCAGAAGAGGAGAGCTGGTCCGCAACTGCTTCTAACCGTCCTCCCATCTCAGTGACTCTAATCATGAGCTGGTTCATGTGGTCAGCAATCTTCTTTAACATAGTGTCATGGCTGCCTACCATGGCACCTTGGCTGGCGAGCGCTTGTCTCAAACGCTCTGTCTCTGCTGGGTCCATTTCTGGCCAGATAATTCTGTTAGGGCTGCCTGAAGACTGTTGTGGGCCCAAATTGCAGGAGACAGGCGGATAAAAGTACAGAGAGTTTATTTACAAAGGAAATGTGAAGGAACACAAAAAAAAAAAAAATAACAGTAGCAGGTAGCCTGGTGGTGGCAGGAGGCTGGTGCTCCAGGAACAGGAGGCGATGAGGCACTGAACTACGACCAATAAGAAAAAAAAAATTAGTTCAGCTGCTTACTGGCAACAAGAGGTACTCACAAGAATGCAGATTCTCTGGATTGCGCTACCGAACAAGACGGAATTATCTGGCCCTGTAGTGAGAGTCAAGACCAGCTTTATAGTGAGGTTGATGATTGTTGAGTGGAACCTGGTGTGCCTCATTGTCCACGCCTCCTCCACTCACAAGCCCTGCAGGTCCTGGAAAGAGAAAAAGGGAAAACACAAAAAACTGCCACAGAAACCCAAACCACAACACAGCTCTCAGATCGCTTAAAAGAGCTAAAGCTGCTTTCATTCATCAAATAGGCCTTAGGCCTTACATGTACAGACAGACACACACAAATATGGCTCAGGATACGTCAATCACTACGTCAATGATTCCATGATGGCGGCGCACAGGGTTGCAGCGGCTTCTTGAGCTCCCGCTGTAATGCCCATTTCTAGCACTTTAAGAAATAATCTGAACAGCAGTTTAACAGCAAATGTGAAGTACAGCCCAGCCAAACTGTATGTCATCAGAAATAACCAAACGGCATCAATTTCAACAACGGTGAAAGCTATTCTCGGCAGACTGGGGTTTTTCAGAACGCAGGAGGAGCGGTGCGGGGGGGCCTGAGGACGGACCGGCAAGAGGAAACGATGTGCCCGGAGGCAGAAAAGAGGAAAGAGTGCTGGCTTGCTAACCCAGCTAAAATCCAGCAGACCACCAATCCCCTCACTCTTTCTGGCCAATGTCCATTGTTTGGACAATAAAATAGACATGCTACGCCTCTTGCTGGGGGTCTGGGAGGAGATGAGGAGCTGCTGTGTGGTCGGCCTGGCGGAGACCTGGCTCAACAACAGCATTGCCGGACTCTGCTTTCCAGATCGATGGATTACAGCTGTTCCAAGCAGACCGGGACCATCCATCCAGGAAAACACGTGGGAGAGGACTGTGTGCATACGTGAACAGGGGTTGGTGCACAAATAGTGAACTGGTTAAGAGCTACTGCTCCGAGGCGATAGTGCGGCTGGCATTTAACAGTCACGTGTTCTATCTGCCTCGTGAGTTCACGGCAGTGTTCATCACCATTGCTTACATCCCGCCGGGTGCTAATGCTAATGCTAACGGTAACGAAGCGTTACGTGAGCTGCACGACACCATCAGCTCACTGCAGACCAGGCCATTTTATGTGGTAGCTGGAGACTTCAACCACTTTAAACTAACGGACACACTGCCCAGTTTTTACCAACACGTCACCATCCCCACACGTGGGGACAATACGCTTGACTGTGCATACACCAACTTACCAGCGCATATAGGTCCCTCCCCCGACCACACCTGGGCCTATCAGACCACATTTCCATCCTGATGGCTCCAGCATATCGTCCCCTGGTGAAATCCCTCAAACCCACGAGGAAAACTGTCACTGTGTGGCCCCAGGACGCGGCCCCGGTGATCCAGGACTGCTTCCAGCACACAGACTGGCAGATGTTCAGGGAGGCAGCCACAGAGGGGGGAGAGGTGAACCTGGAGGAATACACTTCTTCTGTCCTCTGGTTCATCTCCAAGTGTGCGGACGATGTGACCAACACCAGAAGCCCTGGCTGAATGCAGAGGTGAGAGCTCTGCTGAAGGCCAGGGATGCTGCTTTCAGGGCGGGGGAGACAGGGGCACTAAGGGCAGCGAGGAGGGCTCTGGATAAGGACATAAAGGAGGCTAAATCCACTTATGCTCAAAAGGTCCATGGTCACCTGACGTCAGGGGACCCACGGAGCATGTGGAAGGGCATCAAGTGCATCACTAACTTTAACACCAGGAATGCACAGGGCCCGACAGACCCCTCCCTAGCAGATGCCCTCAATAAATTTTATGCCCGCTTTGAGGACCCCAACACCCTCCCAAGCACCAAACTAACCCCCCCCCCCTCGACAACACGCCCCTCAGTGTGACCACAGAGGACGTGAGGAGGACCCTGCAAAGGATTAACCCTCGCAAGGCAGCAGGAACCGACGGCGTCCCAGGGAGAATGCTGAAGGACTGTTCCCACCAGCTAGCAGAAGTGCTAACAGACATCTTCAACACCTCACTGCAGCTAGCAATGGTCCCCAGCTGTCTGAAGTCCGCCACCATCGTCCCAGTCCCCAAACGCCACTCGGTGAAGGAGCTGAATGACTATCGGCCAGTGGCCCTCACCCCGATAGTCATGAAGTGCTTTGAGAAGCTGGTCATGGCACACATAAAGGACTCCATAGACATTACGGTGGACCCCCACCAATATGCCAACAGGAGGAACCGCTCCACCGATGACGCCATCTCCTCTGTGGTCCACACATCCCTCACCCACCTGGAGAGGAAGGACTCCTACATCTGCCTGCTGTTCCTGGATTTCACCTCCGCATTCAACACCATCATCCCCCAGACCCTGGTGCAGAAACTGTTAGAGCTGGGACTGTCTGCCACCACAGGGAACTGGGTCCTGGACTTCCTGGCAGACAGATCACAGACTGTCAGGGTGAACAACACGGTCTCATCCCCCATCACCCTCAGCACCGGCTCCCCACAGGGTTGCGTGCTCAGCCCCCCTCCTGTTCACCCTGCTGACGTATGAATGCTCAGCAAAACACCCGAGCTGTCATATAGTAAAGTTTGCAGACAACACAGTAGTGGTGGGACGCATCCACAACAATGATGAGTCCAAATACAGAGAGGAGGTGGAGCACCTGGTGCACTGGTGCAGACGCAACAACCTCTGCATCAACGTGGGGAAGACCAAGGAGATGGTGGTGGACTTCAGGAGGAAGAGACACCCCCCCCCCCCCTACACATCGGAGGAGCAGCTGTGGAGGTGGTCCCCAGCTACAGGTACTTGGGGGTTCAACTCACTGAGGACCTCACCTGGAGCTGTAACACCTCCTACCTGCTCAGGAAGGCCGACCAGCGGCTTTACTTCCTCAGGAAGCTGAGGCATGCTGGATTTGGGAGTGCCGTCCTGAAGGCTTTCTACAGGGGTGCGGTGGTGGGCATCCTCACCACCAGCATCACTGTGTGGCACGGCAGCTGCTCTGCAGGAGAAAGGAAAGCTCTGCAGAGGGTTGTGAAAGCTGCACAGAGGACTGTAGGGGGTGGCCTACCTACCACCACAGAAATCAACACAAGTAGGTGTAGAAGGAGGGCCACCTACATCATGAGAGCCCCCATCCACCCAGCACACAGTCTTTTTCAACCCCTCCCCTCTGGCAGGAGACTACGGATCATCCGGAGCAGGACCACCAGGCTGAGGAACAGCTTCTTCCCGGAGGCTGTTAGACAGCTGAACTCCTGTGGTGCTCTGTAGTCACCCTCACGACGCCCCGAGTGTCACCACAGACACACAGGGATCTGGTGCAATATGGTGCTTCATCAGGTGCAATGGATGGAGCACCTACATACTTACCCACATACAGCTGCTACACTGTAAATAGACTTTGCTGTTCAGACATTTTTCAATTTACACTTTACAATTCTTAACTTTTCTCTGTTCTCCTATTTATCTTACATTTTTAACCTATCTTTTCTTAACTTATCTTATTTATCTTATTTAATCTTATTTATCAACCGGGCTTACTGGGACCTTCAGAGACATATTTCGTACTGTCATATGTAAACGTGTGTCAGCATGACAATAATAAAACTCTGATTCTAATTCTCTGATCTCTGACTCTGAATCACGCTGGAGATTACGTCAGGTAAGGCGTTGTTATTAATCAAAACGTTTTCACTGTGGATTTCAAAAGATTTCAGAGAACCACTTAGTAAAGGTAAAGACTTGAAAAAATGTGTTTTTCATAATAGGACAGAGGTGATATGTCTGTCATACAAGGTACAACCATCTGGTAGCAATAGAGTGCAGTGGGCGTGCAGCAGATAGGAATTACTACAACATGAGAGGAATAAACATCAGACATCTGGTGGATCCCATTGATGATTTGCTTCTTGCTGCCAAGGATACAGCAGGAATCAGCACTATCGGTAAGTTTCATCATTTTACCATTCAGGAAGGGAAAGATTTCAGGAATTCAAACTGTAGGCAAAAAACAATAGGCATGTTCCAAATATTCCACTCAAGCATCTACTGTCACCTGATAGTATTAATACTGCAGTTCATGTAATCACGTGTTCTACATCAAAATTATATTAAAGTGATGATCCAGATTAATCAATGCCTTAGTGATTAAAGGATATAAGAGGAGAATTGATCAGCTAAACATGAAGGGTGCGGTAGGGACTGTTAGAAACATACTGCTGCCGAGTCATCTACGAGCTGAACATTAATGATTTCTCTTGAGCCCGCTTCACCATTCTTTGGGATTTACTTACATATCCATTTATAGATGAAAAATGAGACCTTGGTAATAATGTTTACTTGCAGTTTAAAGATGACTCTGGATATGATATACTGTACTTGTCATGTGGAAAATTAGTACATATTTGCATAGAAGACTTAGACAACAAGAAAGCTGTGTCAACTCATGAACATCCTCAGTAATGATTCAACTCCAGGCTACGAGAAGTAAAAATAGATCTGTGCTGTCATGAAGATGATCTCAATCTGTTTAAGACTGGCAGCTCCATATTACATTAGCTTTTGTTGGCCTAACCAGTACCATTACTAGAAGGATATCCTTCTGACTACCAGTAGGTCAAATTTGTGCTCTGTAGAGGACATTTGTAAACTTGACTATCTCCCATCCTCTGCACACAACTGAATGAACTCCTGTCATCATCTACAAAGGACATTGAGGGCTTTTCAATGATACCTAATGTGAAAGAGTGATGGATGCCACACAAAGGCTTTGGTACCTTTGTGTGGCATCCATCAGTGCAAGCACATTTTATGGGAAGAAGAAAAAAATAAGTGCATAACAATTATTATTGAGCTAATTTTGGCTTGAAATCTTGATGGCATATTTTATATGTCTTTTAACAACACTTTTAAACATTGTCTGAATTGTTTTGACTGCATTTTAGCAGTGTTTTAGTGTTTAAAAAGTTGTAGTTATTTCTTCCCATTTGTTCTGTTTTTTCAAATGACAAGAAAGGGAGTCATTCTCAAGAGTAAAGAGACTTTTACTTCGAATTGTTGATTGAAACTCAGATATTAAGTTGTCTGATGAAGAAGATCAAGATGCAGTGTTTGAGCCAGATGCAAAGGAAGATAATTCTGGCATTCCTTTGGCAGAGTCCCCAAGGAACCCACCTGTTCTTTGACAGGTTCTTAACAACGATTGACCTTCTCGACACCCTGATGACAAAATGGCTGACAGGACCTGGAACCCTCATGAGTAACAGGGTTCCAAAGGAATGCAAGATCATAGGGGATAAACACTTAAAAAAGAAAGAAAGAGAGGCATCAGAGATGGTGGTCAGACAAAGCCCTCCTGAACTTGCTGTCATAAAGTGGCTGGACAACAAGCAAGTTGTCATGTAGTCATCTGCCTATGGCATTACACCTCAGGACACACCCAGAAGATGGTCCAAGAAAGACAAAAGGTTTGTCCAGGTGTCAAGGCCACTGACAATTGCTAAGTACAACACCAACATCAGTGGCGTGGACTTGGCCAACTGAATGTTGAGTTTCTACAGGATGGCCTCGGAAGTGGACAGTGCGTGCAGTTTTCCACCTTTTTGACCTGGCAATCACCAACTTACGGCTTCAGTATAAGAGTGACTGGCAGTTTCTGGGGAAGGAACCACTGAAGTTCCTTGACTTCAAACTGCAGTGGAACCTGCAGCCAGATGCAGCTGTGAGACACTACAGCACCATCCCATCTTCCAGAGATTCTTTAATTTTTAAAAAATTTTGTTTAATTTTTTGCACTCTGCGGTGCACTGGCGTCATGCCCAGAGTGTCCCCCGCCTCACGCCCTATGTCATCTGGGATAGGCTCCAACTCCCCGTAACCCGCTACGGCGGATACAGTGGCGGTACATGAAAATGAATGAATGAAATGAATGAATTTTATACACTGTTATAATCTCTGAAGGAAAATTAAGAACGCACACTCTAGTTTGTTTTTTTTGTTAGTAAATCACACGCATGCTCACTAGTGTGTACAGGTCTCTGTTATACACATAACCACACACAAGGGGGCCTGTAGGCATGCAATGGGAGGTAGAGTGGCGGGCAGCTCCTTTTAGCAGCTTGTGAGGGGGGACGGCGCCTTGCTCAAGGGCGCCTCAGCAGTGCTCCGGGGGTGAGCTGACACCTACTGTCAGCTCACCTCCAGGTGTTTTTCTTTGGGCGGGAGCAGGAATCGAACTGCTGATCTCAGAACACTGGACGACCCGCTCTACCACCCGCTTCACCAGTGAGCCACTGTCACCCCCAGATAGTGGGCGCGGCAGTGGCCACCATCAGACGGTGGATGAAACACATGCATCAAGGGGTCGTAGATTTGGCTGCAAGAGCAAAACATTTGTGACATCCACAAAGTGCATGGTATTCCTTTGTGTTTCCAAAAAGGGGAATTGCTTTTTGAAGTATCATTCCAAATAAGCGCAACAAAGCAACAACGTATGTTAAACTCACTCAAATGTTGACTTTCTGATATTGTCTGTGGGACTAAGTGGTTGCCATCAAGGTTTAGTTTTACATGTACGGCATTCCAATGTTGACTATAGTGGATATGTGTTAAAAATAAAATAAAAATATTGTTTGCAGTATTCTTATTACTTTTAAGAAGATTGGGAGATTTAGAATAATTGTTATTGGACTATATTTTTTCCTGATAGTCAGGAGGCTAGAATGATGATCTACAGTACAGTAATATATGCCACGCTGGAAGACTGAAATTGTCACGTGAGGCGGAATATGGACCCAAGTGCAGGACACCAAAAGCAAATCTTCCATCCATGATTTATTAACAAACTTAAAAATTCTACAGACAGACAAGAAACTCAAAATCAGGAAAGACTACCAGGAACCAAACATGAGCAAACGAACCAGCACTGAGCTCTCATGGAGCCAGGCTTAAAAAGCCTTATGGTCATTAGCACCAAAGCAAGTTCAGGTGTGATAATCAGAAAGGCTGTGTGGATGAGTCTCAGGTGTGGAGAGGACCAACAGTGTGGAGCCGTGGCTCCACCCACAAGCTTGGCCTCCCCCTGCCACACAACAGCACTGCCACGCCGAACCGTGACAGAAATAGTGGACCCACATATTTTGTTGCATATACAAGAAATAGTTTTATAGTGATTCTTGTCTTTTTCTCAACTGTTGCTGGTATAGCTTAGATGAGTCCACATTGGACTAATAGTACTAGTAGTATGAGTAGGGATAGTAGTAATAGTATTAGGAGTAGTAGTAGTAATAGTAGTAGTAGTAGCAGCTGTAGTAATAGCAGTAGTCATAGTAGTAGCGTAGTAATAGCAGTAGTAGTGGTAGTAATAGTAGTAGCATTAGTAGTAGTAGCTGTAGCAATAGCAGTAGTAATAGTAGTAGTAGTAGTAGTGAGACGCACTCTGTCGCTGACTCACACAGCAGATGTTCTTGTGTGTCTCTGCAGGAATCGGTGATGGTGGTAATTAGTTGGGGATGGGTAAACTGAAGGACAAAGTGAAGGCCCTGATACCCAGTGGGAGTCTCATAGCCTGTGATGTTCCTGCTGACTATGCCATCACTGCTGATATAGAAGTCCAGTCATTTTACCAGGTGGAGACACTGATCATCATACCGGTCCTGTTGGATGGTGCAGACAAACAGCAGAGAGAGGTTTGAAGGTTCTCCTCCATCCTTCCCTGCTGCAGGGGTGTCTAACTGGGCAGGATACGCCGTGGCCTGGTGGGCTGTTCCTGCTCCACACTTTCCTCTTCCACCAGCGGTACAGAAATATAGGTCAGAGACTTGAACCCACAACCCCACAAATGATCCCAGACTGGACTGCAAACCCCGCCACCTGTGGACAAGTTCACTGACTGACTGACAGCAGGATTTTAGTGGAGTGTATGTAACATAGTTATATAAATTGTAGTTAAAATCCCGCTAAATGGGGAAACTACACCATCTACTGTTGTAGTTGTAGTTGCACATGTCTGCATCATGCCTACTTCAGGTTAGAGAAGGAGGATCGGAAATCCTCAGTATGACGGAGGATTTCCATGAGACAGCTAATGTCCGTGTGTCTGTGGACAAAATGAATTATCATTTTGAAAAGCACTTAGAAGTTAATCTGGGATACATGCCTGAAAGCTAACGCCATTAGACTAACTGTTACGTTTTTTGTAAGGTAAAACATTAACTTTTTGTACATTATTTTACTTGGTATGTAAAGGTAAAGGTTGTGTCGTTGTTCTCCCAGAGCTGCCATTTGCTTAATTGGTCCACAAATTGACACGCCATACACTGTCTCCTGTGTTTGTTTTTTTATTGAGTGCAGGTATGTTATGAGTCTTATAATTTAATGTGTATTTTTGTGCAAGCTCATGTTATTTGATAAATAAAATAATATGAAAAAATTGGTAAAAGTTCATAGTGATTAAAAAATACAATACATGTATTTTACATTCTGTATTTCAAATGGAAACGAGAATTGTTCATCTAATTGTGTAAAAACCACTATGCGATCCCAACATCATAAATGTACTTATTGTAGCACAGAAATCCTCAGTACGATGGAGGATTTCCATGAGACAAAGCTGCCATGTGCTTAATTGGTACACAAATTGACACACCATACACTGTCTCCTGTGTTTTGTTTTGGTTTTTTTTCATTGAGAGCAGAATATACACCCACGTGAGCTGTTGCCACCACTTGGGTTCCAGAGTGTAATTAATGCAGAGAAGACATACATTGGTCACATATATTGGTGTGTGTGTGTGTGTGTGTGTGTGTGTGTGTGTGTGTGTGTGTGTGTGTGTGTGTGTGTGTGTGTGTGTGTGTGTGTGTGTGTGCGCGCGCATGTATGGAAAATGTATTAAAATATACATTTTCCATACATATAGTTAACTTTTATCATAACTTGATTTATGGTTATGTCAGGCCAGCAGAAAAGTCCTTGCTGGCCCTAACTGCCCACCACTGTGAGGCTCCATGCAGACTGCAGGCATATCAGATTTCCTTCCATATCTGATTTTTCAGGATGACTGTTCAGACTGGGCCACATTATCATCCGATCTGACAGGTTGCGTAGCAACAACTTTGGGGCGGAGTCGTCGTTCATTGTGTGTAATGTGTGAGGTAATATAATAGCGACAGTGGCAACAACAACAATGACTAACATTAAGTTTTTGTTAACTTAGCGTATTGGCGATATCATTGTCTGGTAGAGGAGGAGAAAATCTCACACACACCAGACATCTTCCATTTTCTACCGCTCGGTAATGCGCAATGCTCTTCCTACTGGCGCTTCAAGCAAATGACTCCACTGTCCGCTATATCTGATCAGAGTGTTTGGAGCTGTTCAGACTGAAGACGCCTCTGTCCCTACCAACACGAAACTAACTCCAGAACAGGGTTTCAATCCATCCTGCAAAAATCAGATTTCGTGTGGTATGGGACTGTTCAGACTACAAACGAGATACAGTATGTAACATCACTATGGATGGGCTAAAAATCAGATATAGGCGACTAGTCTGAACAAGGCGTAAGAAAGTCATCACTGTCCAGATTCAAAGGAATATGCCCAATACAGTTGCGTATTTGTGTGGCTGCAGCGCTGAAAAGAAACCTAGGGTTGTCTTTATGCTCCTCTATTAGTGTGGAGTAGTATGTGTTTCTACTTCTATAGAGAGCATTCTTGAAGAGATACAGCATATGTTTTCATAGCAATAAATGTACACACAGTATTTGAAAATAAACAACCTAGTTTTTGGCAAAATTACTGAGACATAAGAGACATAAATATTAATAAGGAGTAAATGATACGTTTTAATATATTATATCATAAGTGCAATAGCTAGTACAATTTTTAAAACCAAGTGTAAAGCCCTTCTGAAGGGGGGTAATGACCTTATGGCTTCATCTATTTCTCCTGCGTCACAAGTTCACCTCACGGTTCAACATCATCACTTTGGACAATGGCCTTTGGACAAGGAGGCAGATAAACATTCCAAATAGTGAACAGCAGGTACTGTATTCATTTAAAGTTCAGCCGTGTAGATGCTACCTCCAGAAGAAGGTCATGTGCTTAAAATAATACTAACTCGGCTAAACTATTATCAGCAATGTAGCTGCAAGAGGACACAAGCCAGTGTCTTATTGTGCCGGTCCCAAGCCCGGATAAATAGGATTTTAGGATTTTAAATACTTAGGGTCAACAGTCCAGAGCAATGGGGAGTGTGGAAAAGAGGTGAAGAAGCGTGTACAGGGAGGGTGGTACGAGTGGAGAAAAGCCTCAGGTGTGATGCTTTGATACAAGAGTTTCAGCTAAAATGAAATGAAAGTTGTACAAAACTGTGGTGAGACCAGTGATGTTGTTTGGTCTAGAGACAGTGTCACTGAGGAAAAGACAGGAGACAGAGCTGGAGGTAGCAGAGATGAAGATGCTGAGGTTCTCTTTGGAAGTGACCAGGTTCGATAGGATCAGGAATGAGTACATCAGAGGGACAGCACATGTTAGAGGTTTTGGAGATAAAGTCAGAGAGGCCAGACTGAGATGGTTTGGACATGTCCAGAGGAGAAATAGTGAATATATTGGTAGAAGGATGCTGAGTTTTGAACTGCCAGGCAGGAGACCTAGAGGAAGACCAAAGAGGAGGTTTATGGATGTGGTGAAAGAGGACATGAAGATAGTTGGTGTGAGAGAAGAGGATGCAGAGACAGGGTTAGATTGAGGCAACTGATTTGCTGTGGCGGCCCCTGAAAGGAAAAGCTGAAAGGAAAAGGAGTATTGATTTGTCAGCAGTTCAATGACAGTTCAATGACAGCAGCCTTGGTCATCTATCTTATCTTGGCCTGCCTTGGCCATCTATTTTATGTACACAAGTGATGTGTGGTGAGGTTCACGGCTGGTGAGGCACTGATTTCATCATAATCAGATTCACAAAAATATTAGAGTAGATTAGATTCAACTTCATTGTCATTACACAAGTACAATGTAATAAAATGCAGTTTGGAATCTAACAAGAAGTGCATTAGTTTGAAGTCAGTTACAGGATATACAGATTTTTGCATGCGATATATATTTATACATGTGTGGTGCTCTGAACAAACTATACAATAATATACATAATATGGTATACAGATTATTGGAATATACAGACTAGAGTGAAGTGGTTGTCAAATATGGAAAAATATCAATATACAGGCTAAAGTGCAGTGAGTATAAGTGGATATAATATATGGATATATGGATAAAATGAGTGATATGAACATGCTATACAGAAGTACTATGGACATATTTTACAGATGAGAAATAAATACACTATACATATTATACAGATGGATAACAGTTTTTTGTGGTGTGAACATACTATACAGGTTTGAGTAATGTGGACATATTTTATAGATGGGTGAAAGACGTGTGGAAATGCGTGGAGGGATCAGTGGGGGGCAGAGTTCAGTAGGGAAACAGCTCTGGAGAAAAAGCTGTTCCTGCTGGTTCTGGTCCAGAGGTTCCTGAAGCACCTGCTGGAGGGCAGAAGGACAAACAGTCTGTGGCAGGGTGGGAAGTGTTGTACCTCCTCCCTGTAGGCTGTCTCATCGTTGTTACTGATGATGCCAATCAATGTTGTGTCGTCCACTAATATAATGATGGAGTTGGATCCATGTACAGGTCTGCAGTCGTGGGTGAAGAGGGAGTAGAGCAATGGGCTCAGCACACAGCCCTGTGGCACCCCTGTCCCTGTGTTGATTGTGATGGTGGTTCATCAGTTGTGACCTGACCTAACATGCTGGGGTCTGTTAGTCAGGGAGTCCATTATCCAGTAACAGAGGGGGGTGTTGATGCCCAGATCACAAAGTTTAATGATTAACTTAGAGGGAACGACGCTGTTAAATGCGGAGGTCAAGTCAATAAACAGATGTGTCCAGATGTGTGAACACAGAGAGTGCAGTGTACATCCTCTGTACACCTATTGCTGCAGTAGGCAAACTGATACGGGTCCAGTGTAGGTGGGAGGCAGCTCTTCAGATGTGCCAGGACCAGTTGCTCGAAACACTTCATGATGATGGGTGTGAGTGCCACAGGGCGGTAGTCATTCAGGCACGCTGGGCTGGAGTGTTTCGACACTGGAACAATGGAGGTGGATTTGAAGCATGCTGGTAGAGCTGCTTGGGCAAGGGACAGGTTGAAAATTGTCTGTAAAAACCCCTGTGAGCTCCTCCGCACATGCTCTGAGCACACGCCCTGGGATGCCATCTGGGCCAGCAGCCTTCCTTGATTTGATACGGCTCAGTGCAGCATGTACGTCTGTGGAGGTGAGAGAGAAAGACTGGTTGTCTGCAGGGGGTCTAGTCGTGGTCAGGGTCTCCTTGTTGTCTCTGTCGAAACGAGCATAAAAGTGATTCAGCACATTTAGGAAGGAAACATCTGTGGTTGCTGGGGTGGAGTTGCTGGGTTTGTGGTCAGTTATGGCCTGAATGCCTTGCCACGTGCTTCTGGGGTCTGAGTTGGAGAAGTGCTCCTCCACCTTCAGCTTGTAGCAGTGCTTGTCTTTGATGATGCCCCTCCTCAGGTTTGCCCTGGATGTGCTGTAGGCTGATCCAGTCTGTGTGTTGGAACTTGTCCTGAAGTACAGAGTCTGTCCCTGCTGGCCACACCTTGATGGTTGTCACTGTTGGCTTTACACGTTGGATGAGTGTGGAGTATTTGGGGATGAGGAACAAAGAAAGATGATCTGATTGTCCTAGGTAGGGGAGAGGGGTTGCGGTGTAGGCTCCTGCAATGTTGGTGTAAACATGGTCTAAGATTTTGTTTCCTCTTGTGTTGCAGGAAACATGCTGATGGAATTTAGGGAGCACTGTCTTTAAGTTTGAGTGATTAAACTCATCTGCAACTATGAGCAGACTGTTGTTTGCTGATGGCTGTGTACAGTTCCTTCATAGCAACCGTAGCATCGGCATCTGGAGGGATGTAGGCTGTGGTTACAATTATTGAAGTGAACTCCCGTGGCAAATAGAAAGGTCTGCATTTAACCATGAGAAACTCAAGGTTAGCTGAGCAGTGTCTCTCAACAATAACAGAGTCTGTACACCAAGATTTGTCAATGTAGATGCACAATCCTCCGCCTCTGGTCTTACCGGAGTCATCTGCTGTTCTGTGTGCCCGGAGTGTGTGGCAACCTAGCTCGATAGCACTGTCCGGTACTCTACTGTTTAGCCATGATTTCCCTGAAGATCACGACATTACAGTCTGTAAGTCTTTTGCTGTGGGTGATGAGGAGTCGTAACTTATACATTTTATTCACCAAAGACCGCACATTGGCGAGGAAAATGTTAGTTTCAATTTCGCTCTTACCCCTCTGCACTTCCCTCGTCTTTGTTTATGATCTCGACGCAGCCTGCGAGCAGTTCCGCCCGGCCAGTTAGAGTGCGTAGCCTCCGTTGTTCTAGAGATCTCAGGAATGAGCCATAGATTGGTGATAAAATTGGCGATATAATCGTCTGAGTGGTGTAATCCTATGTCCAAAAGTTTCTGTCGGGTGTAGGATGTTAAAGTGAAGCTGTTCTGTACGAACAGACCTGAGATGAGCAGGAAAATTATTATAAAATTGCAAAAGACGCCGGGCCTCGTGATGTGCACACACCGCCATCTTGGTCTATATAAACCTACAGTGTAGCTTATTCACCATTTAATTAGATATATACTTTAATAATCCTGGAGAAAATTGTACTTAGCAACAGTGAGTGTGTTTAAAGTCTCATAGCAGAATTATTTACACAACCAAAGTGTAACACACAAATAAGCACAATTGATTTTAAAAAATGTTGTTGTTCATTTTGTTTATTTCGTGTAGGATTTCACAAAGCCTACTGGATAGACTTCCATTAATGATAACTTTCAAATTATGGTTAGATTGATGCAGAAATTAAGGAAAATGTCAATGTGAGTCACTTTGACTTTTCATTTCAATCTAAGCATGTCAGGATTTGCAGTTTGCTCCTCTCTCCTTTTATGTGTCACACCCAGGTCTCACCTACCTGGGTGTGGCTACTCCTGGCAACAGAACAGCACACCTGTTTTCCATTTCCAATCATCAGACCTGCATGAGGACCAGCTTCCCACCATTCATTGCCAGTTCGTTTGTACTTCTTGTCAGTGTCAACACCGTGGCTCTCGTAATTAGTGATGGGCAGATGAAGCCCCATGAAGCATGGAAGCTTTTCATCCCAATTGGTTCACTGCAGTTCGAAGCTTCATGAGGCTTCATTTGCTCTAGTACGACATCTAAAATATCAGCTGGCATGAGTTTGAAGTGTGTGGCATTTTTCAGAAAGCTTGTGAATTACAGCAAAATAAGGAAGTATCCAAAAACGAAAGAAAGACAGAAAAACACGAACAAATATCCAAAGGTCAAGCATGTTTATCTTTGATGTGGAGCTGTTATATGCCATTCTGTGTGTTCATGTAGACACGGGTCACACACACTAACATCACAGCGGATAGAAAAACTTTCGGTTACACCACACGACAACGCATAACCGGCGTTTTCAGAAAACTTCAGTTTGGCCAGTGTATTCGTCCCGGATATCCGCGTTGTCATGTGGACAAAAGGTGTAACTGCAACAAAAAGCCTCGCTGCTTGATGCCTTGCGCTATATTGTTCATGTGATTCCTTCTGACAGATGTGCCATGATTGGTTGGGCGGTAGTGGGTGGAGTTAAAACGTGACACTGTGAGATGTCTGCGTAGGTTCTCAGTCATCCAGGTCATGGTTATCCAAAAGCTGTTAAGTCGATCCACTGGACGTTAAGAAAGTTCTTGAAGACGTTTCGTACCTCATCCAAGAGACTTCTTCAGTTCAGAGAGTGGCTGATAATGTCCCTGCCTTGTGACCCCAGTTGGCTGGGATAGGTTTCAGCCACAGTAGTGGACAACGCCGATATATAGAAAATGAATGAATGACTGAAACAATTATCAAAATCAATCAACTGCCTAAATGTTGTAGTAGTATTCTACTTATACTTGAATATATTCATATCTTTTAACAGTTCTCTCCTTATTCTGCTCTGCTTCTTTTTCCAGATCAGGGTTCCAAAGAGTTAGTTTAATTTCAGTTCATTTAACTTAACATGACGTTACAACATACTTCACACCATCACATTTGCAACATCAACAACAACAGTAAAAAAAAAAAAGAAGGGGGGGGGGCTGGTGCGGAGAAGCCATTTGGCTTATGAAATTTCCATCCACAGAATCAACCAATACTTCACTCATTACAATATGTTTTCAACCAAATCATGCATCAAATTTAACATTTAATTTATTTGGGACATTGGTGTCGTAAACCATCCATTCAATGTCAAAACGAGAAGTTGACCTCGCCAGTGTTCTGACTCTGATATTGTTTAATATGATTATATTAAACAGTACAGTGATACCTCTGTACTCGACCGCCTCTATACTCGACCAAATCGGTGCTCGACCAAAAAATTCGAGTAGAAAATGTATCGGACCCCAAACAGATTTTCGGTACTCGACTAGCCGAGTTGACCCGAACGCACTCCTCGGCTGCGCTCCTCGGCCAGCGGGTAAGCGTCAGTTCGACTCAGACCGCCAGCGGGATAACACGTACGCAAATTACGTACGCAAAGACGTACGGAAATTATAGCAAAATATGAAAGTGGTGTACGAGCCATTTCCACTATCTTGAAGCAGAAGCAACTGACAATGGACAGGTTCCTTCTTAAAGAATAGAGGAAGGCTACTGCCCAGCCAGAGAGAGAGAAGGGAGAGAGAAGGGAGAGAGAAGGGAGAGAAAAGGGAGAAAACCCCTGGAGGCGCGTTACCTAGCGTCATCATGGAAGGGGATTCCCCTTCTATGATGACGCTAGTGCCATCAACCACTCTCTAAAACGTAAAGTAAATTATACAAAATGGTTTATAATTGTAGAATGACGAGTGGAAACTAGACGTTTCAGAACAGGCCTTTATTATTAGCTGTCGAACAGAACACGAACAGGTGCGGGCAGGTGTCTCAATCACGCTCACGAGTATCTCTCTGTCTCTCACTTACGGTCTTGCCGTAAAGCAGTGTCGCAACTCATGAGCAACACTGCAGTTCTCTATGTCACCACATGACATCTTCCCCTTTTTTTTTTTTTTTTACTTTCATTTAAATTTCTTTTATTTATTTATTCATTTTATCTATTTATATATATATATCGCTCCCGCCCCCAAAGACCATAGAATGCGCCGTGTGCAATAGAGACTACAGGTTTAGTCTCACGACAGGTTTGCACACCCGTCCAGATCTGGTACGGACAGACTGCGGTGAGTCCTCAGAGCGCGCAACAGAGGGCGTCTTCTCCAGAGCAGAAGAACCTATCGGAGGCGTCGTTAGCCTCGGCAGGTGGAGGTATGGGTGGATCTGCAGGCTGTCGAAGATCATCTTTGCGCAGATGACGGTGGTTGCGGCGCAGCACCACGCCCTGCGGTGTCTGAAGAAGATACGACCTTGGCGTGACGGACCTCTCGGTAACAACAGCAGGTGTCACCCAGGTCTTTTCCTGATCCAGCTTGGCGACTACCATGTCACCTGGACGTAGAGCAGGGAGGGGTCTGGCTCCGTGGCGACGGTTGTAGTAGAAAGCTTGTTTGGCCTTCTCTGTAGCATCCTTTTGCCTGACAATCTGTTTGTCGGGCCACTTCGGTTGGAGATTTTTCTCCAGCGTGGGGAGTGTTGTGCGGATCCTTCTACCCATTAGGAGTTCAGCTGGACTGACTCCGGTAGTTGTACAAGGTGTAGATCTGTAGCACATCAGAGCGATGAGCGGATCCTCCTGTCTGAGAATTCTCTTTGCGGTCTGTACCGCTCTCTCTGCGTGACCGTTTCCTTGAGGATGGTGAGGACTGGACGTGATGTGTCTGAAGTCCATTTCTTTTGCAAACTCCCTAAATTCTGCACAGGAAAACTGAGGTCCATTATCGCTCACCACCTCCTCAGGGATCCCAAAACGAGCCATCATTGCCTTCAGTCTTTGAATGACCTGAAAGCTAGTGGTTGAAGGCAAGAGTAGTATCTCCAAGAACCGTGAGTAGTAGTCTGATACTACCAGATAATTATGTTTATTGTACTCACAAAGGTCAAGTCCAATTCTTTTCCAGGGGCGGTCCGGCAGAGGTGTGGAGATGAGTGGCTCCTTCTGTTGGGTGTGTTTCTGCTCCTGGCAGGACTTGCATTGTGACACAGTCTCTGTTATTTCAGTGGATAGACCTGGCCACCAAACAGATGAATTTGCTCTTTCTCTGCATTTTGTGAGTCCTTGATGACCAGCGTGGATCTTCTTTAGGATCTCAGCTCTTTCGGATCTCGGGATGACGATCCTGTTTCCACGTGTGACTAGACCGTTGATCTCCGACAGTTCATTTTTCACTTGCATATAAGCTCTGACGTTCAAAGGTACTTTATCTTTGTATTCAGGCCATCCATTTCTTATGAGCCTAATGACTGTTTGCAGTTCGCTGTCACATGCTGTGGCTGTTTTGATGCTTTCTATTCGGCTCGGTGAAGCTGGGGTGCCTTGCACCACTGTGGCTACATAGCATTCTACCTCACTCTGCAGCTCCGTTGTCTCGCTGGTGTGCGTCTGTGGGCTACGTGACAGGGTATCTGCGACAGCAAGGGTTTTACCTGGTACATAAATGGCTTCTGGTTTGTACCTCATGAGCCTCATGAGTAGACGCTGACATCTCAGGGGAACGTTATCCAAGCTACGGTTGTTCACCAGGGGTACTAATGGTCTGTGGTCAGTCTCTAGTCTGAACTGATCCAAGCCACATAGATATTTATCGAATTTTTCACAGGCCCACACGCCAGCTAGGCATTCCTTCTCGATCTGGGCGTAGCGTGTTTCGGCCTCGGACAGGCGACGGGAGCAGTAAGCGACTGGTTTCCACACTTCTCCATGAAGTTGAAGAAGTACCGCTCCTAATCCATAGCTGCTTGCATCTGCAGACACGGTCGTTGGCTTTGCAACGTCGTAGAAGGCGAGAACTGGTGCTGTAGTTAGCATACTTTTAATGTTCTCAAATGCTGACTGCTGAGAAGGACCCCATGTCCAGGTGTTCTTCGTTTTGAGCAGTTCGTATAGGGGCAGGCCAACTGTGGCTAGTGCAGGGACATATTTGCCTAGATAATTGACCATGCCGAGTACTCGTTTAAGTTCGTGCACATTCTGTGGTGGGGGCAATCGGTTGATCGCCTCAACTTTCTGGGGGTCCGGCCTCACCCCAGAGCGGTCGATCAGGTGACCTAGGAACCTTAGTTGACTCTGTCTCAAGGAACACTTTTCTTCGTTGAGCTTGAGCCCAGCTAACTCGATGCGACGTAGGACTTTGTCCAAACGAGCGTCATGCTCCTCCATGGTGGCCCCGTACACCAAGATGTCATCCATAAAGACCTGTACGCCTTCCAGGCCGTCTAGGGTCTCTAACATCTTGCATTGGAATATTTCGGGTACACTTGTAATGCCGAAAGGTAACCTCTTAAAACAGTATCTGCCAAACGGTGTTATGAATGTTGTTAACTTGCAGCTTTCCTGATGTAAGGGGATCTGCCACAATCCGCTGGCAGCATCGAGAGATGAAAACACCGTGGCGCCACTCAGTTTAGAAGTTATTTCATCAGAGATTGGCAGGATGTAACGTTCTCTTTTCACCGATTTGTTCAGTTTTGTTAGGTCCACACATATCCGGGCTTTGCCTGTGTGTTTCTTCAAGACGGGAACCATGGGAGCACACCATTCTGTTGGTTGTGTCACATGTTCAATTACACCATTTTGCTCCATCCTCAGCAATTCGTCTTTCACCTTTTGTAGCATGGGAAAGGGTACACGGCGTGCTGTATGTATAGCATGTGGCACTGCATCTTCTTTTAACTCTATCTTGACTGGTTCCGTCTTTAGCGTGCCATGCTGTCCATAGAGCTGTCGCGCCCTTGTAATCTCATCAATTCTTCTCACTATATTCATTTTAATTGACAGACCACGGCTGAGCAAATTGTTCACATTATGACCACGCACCACATACATTTTAGATATATAGTCCTTGCCTTTATATTGTATGGTCACCTTAAAATAGCCTAGACACCTTAGTTTTCCTCCTGGGCTGTCCAAGGGAAGGTCAGAAGGCTGTAACACCTTTCTTTGGGTGAGAGAGTGGAATGTGTCTTCATTCATGACATTAACATCAGCTCCTGTGTCTATTTTAAATTCAACAGGGTTTGAATCTACTTGGAGCGTCACAGTCCATGCTTCAGTCTTTTCTTTAGTGTTTAACACTGAGCCCAGAAAGTAGGAGGTCTGCTGTCTTTTTCTTGTCTCTTTGACTTCGTTAATTGACCTACCACTACGACATACTCTGGCCCAGTGCCCTACCTTGTGGCAGCTGTGGCACGTAGCTTTTGAAGCTGGACATCTTTCATCTGCTTTGTGATGTGATTTTCCACATTTTCCACACTTGTTTTCTGTCTCACTCCATTTTCTGCTCATTGTTGACTTGTCTTGTTTGCGTTGTGCCGTCCTGAGTGGTTTTTTATTCCTGTACTGAACCTCCTGCACTGCTGCTGCTGTGTCTCCTTGCAGACTCACTTGTGCTGCGACCTCCTCTGACTGCCTCACTGTCTGGGTTGTGAGAGCCAATGTGAGATCCGGCATTAACTGTAGTTTCCGTGAGAGCTCTTTATCCTGGATCCCAACCACTATCCGGTCGCGGATGTGCTCCTCCCTCGCCGCTCCGAACTCGCAGTGCTCGGACAGTTCATAGAGGGTTCGGATGAAACTCTCCACCTTCTCTCCCGGGCGCTGGACTCTCTGATGAAAACACGCTCTCTCGTGTATTACGTTCCTCCGCGGGAAAAAGTAGTCATCGAACTTCGCCAGAACAATCTTAACGTCATCCCGGTCTTCGTCTTCGGCGAACGTGAATGACTTGAAAATGTTCTCGGCTTCAGCGCCCATAGCGTAGATAAGGCAGCTCACCTGTACTGTCCCCTCATCTCTGTCGAGTTTTGTGGCGATGCGGTATCTCTCGAAGCGCTGCCGCCAGTCCGGCCAGTCCGTCGGCTTATCAAAGGGAAAGTTCGCGGGTGGATTAAACTTAGCCATGGTGCTCCGTTTGACTTTTACAGCGACGATCCGATCCGGGTATCTTCTGACACCATGTAGAATGACAAGTGGAAACTAGACGTTTCAGAACAGGCCTTTATTATTGGCTGTCGAACAGAACACGAACAGGTGCGGGCAGGTGTCTCAATCACGCTCACGAGTATCTCTCTGTCTCTCACTTACGGTCTTGCCGTAAAGCAGTGTCGCAACTCATGAGCAACACTGCAGTTCTCTATGTCACCACATGACAATAATGCTTTATCTTTATCATGTACTGCTTGTGCACATTTACGTATTCATTGTTGTTTAGATACACGTTCTTATAATATTTTAGGTATTTTTCTAAATGGTAAGAACGGATTAAAATACTTTCCATTATTTCTTATGAGAAAATTGGTTTCGGTGGTCGAACAAATCGGTGCTCAACCACCACCTCAGAATTATTATGGTCGAGTACAGAGGTATCACTGTATCTAAGTTTACCAACATTTCCATCAGTTCTGTAACCTCGCAATGTCAATTCTTTATATGCATTTTTAAAGACAGATAGGGTTCCTAGTATGGATGAGTGAGTACACCACTATCTGTATCTGTATCAGTTCAACCAACTAGATTATCTCTATCCGTATGTGTACTCGGAATGGGCGGGGACTAAACCAGAAGTGGGTGTGGTTTGACCGGAAATGAGTCGGGCTTAAATCTACATTATTTTAAGTCTAAAATTGATATGGATTGATCACAAGTTGCCATATTTATTGTTTATTTTAAAACTATTAACAGAATAGCCTCGAAATTGAGATTCACATCAACGTTTTTCATCAAAAAAGTAAGAGAACTATTTACATCACAAGTTTTTTGTGGAATTGAGTCAGAACATGAATATTCTTAAATCTATGAATGACTATTTACCGAAGAGCCTCAGAATTGAGATTCAACGCTTTTGATCACAATAGTAAAGGAACTATACGTATATAGAATGAGTAAACACAAAATGCATTAATGAAGTGCATGCAATAGGAATTTATCAATTACGAAGTATGCATGAACAAGAATTGTCATACTTCACAAAATTTTTTTTTCTTCTTTTTCATTTAATTTTTTTCATAATCAAACTTTTTTTTTAAATTATTTATTTTTAGCACCTAATGTTCTTGCCATTTTTTTTCACATAAAGTTAAACAATGTTGATTGCGGTGAGTGAGTTTGTGTGTGTGTGTGTGTGTGTGTGTGTGTGTGTGTGTGTGTGTGTGTGTGTGTGTGTGTGTGTGTGTGTGTGCGTGTGTGTGGGTGGGGGTGTGTGCGCTATGCCTCAGTTAAAATATTTATAAAGTATAGAATTATTAATTTGAACAAAGTTTAGAACAAACAGGTAAAAGAAAAGACGAGTGGAGGCGGTGGTTAAATGCACGCGTAGGTGCAACAAAAAAACAACAAGAAAGTTCACCAGGTAACCAAACACCGAAATGGAGGCAAGCTGAAGAAAACCTAAAAAGACGTGAGCTACGATGAAGCCACCGACAGAGAGATCAGTAAATGTCTGCGTGTGTCGGAGAGTGGGACAGGGACAAACTGCTCTAAGTGCAGTCTGTGGGGAGGGGCGGGAAGTAAGTGACTGGCCAATCACAGAGCGTGAAAACAGTCAGGATGATTTTCCTTCAGTCCGATTACGAGTATTAACGGGTTTTATTCGTATTTACTCGTATTCGTCAAAAATGCGTTATTCGTATCGGATACTTGTATCAAACGAGTATCCGGCTCAACCCTAGTTCCTAGACTCCTAACTTAATTGGCCAAATTGTCCCATAGTCTGACACCGTTAAAAGAAAAAGAAAATGTTTTAATGTAGTTCTTGCTTTCTTCTGTAAAAATGCTGTGTTTCCCCTCAATTGTTAGTTGGACTCACTATTCGGAAGTTGTGGTTGTATATTTTGTGGTAAACAGTTGTTGGCTGCCTTATACATGAGTTGAACAGTCCTATAGCTTATAAGATCATGTATCTTAAGTAATTTTGATGTAATGAACAATTGATTTGTGTGTGCTGTATATTGAGCATTGTGAAGAATTATTCTGACTCTTTGCTGAAGAAGGAATAAAGGCTGCACACAACTTTTGTGTTTCCCCACACCTCAGCACAGTAGCTCAGATAGGGCAGGACTAATGCATATTAAATCATAGAAAAGTCCTTCTGATTTAGTAGTTTCTGAGTTTTCAATAGAATGGACACACTTCTGGCTAGGTTATTTTGCAGTTGTCTTGTATGGGGTTTCAAAGTTAACATGTCATCAATGATCACCTCTAGCACTTTGTATTCAGTAACCCGTTCTATATTGACCCTGTTCACCGTGATATCTATGCTTTTTTTTACTTCTTATTTTCCCAAATATCATGTATTTTCTTTTAATCAGATTCAGCAATAATGTATTTTTATTGAACCATAATTGCAGCTTGGACTATCCCTCATTAACTGTCTGGGCTAATTGATTTATATCATCTCCTGTGCATAAAAGTTGTGTCATCAACAAAAATGATCATTTTTAGGGTATTTGAAATCTTACATATGTTATTTGTGTAAATTATAAGAAAATTCTGACCCAAGACAGACCCCTAAGGTACCCCACGTACAAAGTCTAATGTTTCTGATGTACCCGCCTCCCAATGTGACATATTATGATCTCTTAATTACAGTAAGTAGCTCTTGAACCATTCCATTAATGCAACCCTAATTCCAAATTAATCCAATTTCTCAATTAGAATTCCATGGTCAATTATATGAAAAGCCTTTTTGTGGTCAATGAAGAGTCCTATGGAATGCATCCTTTGATCTGCGGGGTCAGTGATAATTTCACATTGATTTGGTTAGTGCTAAAGCAGTGGAAATATTCTTCCTGAAACCGTGCTGCTATTAATGTTATATTTTGTTATGAACAGACCCAGTAAAATAGTTGCTCTACAATTTTTGATATCTGTAGTAGTATTGTGACAGGTCTATATTCATAAAAAAATATTTGTAAAATCACATCAATCCCCATTCTTATATAATGGTGCAACTTTAGCAATTTTCATTGTGTTAGAAAACATCCACGCCCCCTTTGCTTTATCATTAAAATGACTTACACTGACAAGAGCAGATCAGAGCATTTGATTGGCCATGAGTTTAGAGGAAGGAGGAGTTTGGTGGAATAAACAAAGTCCTTTCCCACCACTGTAGCCACATCTTGCTTTTGTTGAATAGCAAAAGTCAGTATTTCTGCCACGGTGTGCAGTGACTGACATTCCCAGGCTCCACAGGTAGTAACACATAAACATCCATATACCAAAAGAAAGTGACATAGGAGTTAGAATATCTCACGGCATTGTGTGTTCTGCGATGGCAAAGCTGGCTAATGTGAATTCCCTGAGTCCTGCCGAGTTGAGGATGCTGATAAGGCAGGAAGATCCCAGAATAAGAATCACAACTGGATTAACTAATGGTAAGAAACAATATGTCACCTGTGGGTTTGGAACTATGTGTAGATTATATGTGTTACCTTAAATAAATTAATTAATAAAATATCTTTTGTAAATGTTTCTTATATAATCTGAAGTACAGTAAATCAACCATCTAGCCCTGTAATACGTTTTTATTTTTTTACATGGAGTTTAAATGTGTATCACGTTTCAAGCTCAAGGTTGTTTCTGAATGTTTATAAGCATAAACATGCACTTACGACTTTGTTGGGGTTAGAAAAAAATGTTGCTGAAAAACTCTTAGTGGAGTCATGTAGCATAATAAGAGCTCTGTACTTGACAGTGTTAAAAAAATGTTCTCAAAAACTATTCATGAAGTGCCAAAGCGGTTATGGGCAAGTAGCTCCACAGTGCCCCAAAAAGTTTCAAAGATGCTGATGCAGGTGTGTAGAAATTTATAAATGTGTATCATGTTAACATTTACAAAAAAAGGTGTCACTTAACAACAAAACTTTTCTTAACGCGTTTTCCAGGTTACTGCTGCCTATTAACGAAAGCTTCTTCACTATATTCATGGTTCTGACTCTTGGGACAGTCCAACTCCAGATGCTCTTAGGGATCTAGGTGGTTCATGTGACACAAGCATGTCAGACATGTATTTTGGTGCCGAGCCAGTGAGATTTATAAAGCAGCTGAGACATTTTAAAATTAATTGTCTGACTAACAAGTAGCCAGTCTAGACTTTGTAATTGGTGTTATGTGGTTGTGCTTCCTGGTTTTTGTCAGGATTCATGCAGACACATTCTGAATGAGCTGAATTTGTCCGACAGCTTGTTTCGAAATTCCTTTGAACAGTAATCTAATATATGAGAAATAGAAGCATGTTTTAGTATCTATAGGTCATAATGCGTCATCAATCTTCTGACCCTGGTGATGTTTTTTAAATGATGCGTTTTGAAATGTGTATCTAGAGTCTAGAATAACACCCAGTTTTCTTACTCAACTATTCATTATAAGGGAGAGAGACTCATGATGACATCTCTCACTCTTTTTTTTGATTGTTATCTGTATCATGTAGATAACAGATTTGCATGATACAGTTACTCAGTGACTTAACAGGTCAACGATCTCCTGGTCTCAGTGAATTTGTCTGTTAACTGGTGATAACAAATAACTGACAAATATCAGTTATCACAAATATTTTTCTGTTACATTTGTCTGTTATCACAGATATTTGTGATAACACATATTTGATGTTATCACAAATTATGTTATGATGTACATCACCTTATAACATCAGTACTGTACATCATAAGTTTAGGTGAAGTACAACCAGATTTCATTTCAATGAAATTAATCGGGAGTGAACAGTGGTAGCGTTATGTAGCGTAGCGTAGTGGTAGCATATTGGACTTCTACATGAATGAGAAAAATAACATTCACTACTAGAATCATGACTTTTATTCATAGAGTAAAAAAATAAACTTGATGAATAGGATGCATTAAGTGTGTGTGTGTGTGTGTGTGTGTGTGTGTGTGTGCGTGCATGCGTGCGTGCGTGTGTGTGTGTGTGTGGCAGGGTATCAAAAGGCTTGTGTCGTCATCCTTCCCAATAATCTGGCCGATGACTATGAAGAGTTCTGTCACAAAAACCCCAATGCCATGCCTCTCCTTCATCGCAGTCAACCAGGAGAAACTTCATGTCTGCCTCTTGCTAAACATGTTGATATAAGGTAAAACACACAGCAAATGTAGTTTTTTAAATTATTTTCCAGTATAACAGAAAGTACATTAGGCTTGCAGTATTCAGGACGACATTCAGAAATACAGACACTTCCTGCCTTCAAGTTTGTCACAGACCCGCAGAAGAAACATACAGTATATCACCCGAGCAAAACTATCAAAGTTTGTTTTATCTACTGTAGGTCAGGGGTCAGCCACCCAAAATGTTCATAGAGCCATATTGGACCAAAAAGAAAAACTAAAATCAAATCTGTATGGAGCTACAAAAAAAATAAATGTTAAATGTTTTTTTTTCCCTGGAGTGCTTCCCAGAGAGAATGACATCACGTGACTACTCTGTTGTACCACATTTGGTGCTTTAAATTTAACTTCCATTACTATAATGTATTGTGTTTTATTGCATTGATGAACTCCTTAAATCTGCTCTGAAATACAACTTGCATGTCAACCATTGCTCCTTGTAAATATTCCCAGTGGAGTGTGTGATCTTGGAGGGGAGAGGCGCTCAGTGTGACCATGAAGGAGGAGTATTTTAAAATCTATCCTAGTTTTCAGAGGGACCCAGTGTTGAAGGCCAACACAGGAGAAATATAGTCTCTAGTACTGGTCCTTGTTAGTAGACAGGCATCAGCATTGTGGATAGTTGAAGTGATGTTTTAGGGGAGCCTGGAAAGTGAGTTACATGAGTCTAATGTGGATGTGATGAAAGCATGGATTTAATTTCCAAGAGTAGAAGTATAGAAACAAGTCCTCTGTCTTGAAGAGGTTCGACGGTCATTGCTAACCTTGACCAGTGCCATTTCCATACTATGATGTTCTCTAAAACCTGACTGGAAACTCTTAAATAAACTGTTGGATTTAACTGTAATTGGTGGATATGGGAATTAAACCAGGGAGTTCACGTACCCTGTTTTATAGTCTTATTTTTTACTGGAGCAATTGAATCTAAGATTTTTTGCAGAGTCTGCTGTATTGTTAACAAACTTATCAATTTGAGACTCATTAACTGAGTTAGAGAAATAACCTGCTGTGTAGTTTAGGTACGCGATTAAATTATGCATTCTTGGGATTTCTTCAAAAAATTTAGAAACAGCATGATCTGATAAATGTCTAGTATAAACATTTTTGGCAGGAAGGGAACCACACAATAGCCGAACATCAAAGGCTATCAGGCAGTGGTCAGAGAGGAGAGGGCCATACAGAAAGTCCCTGTATTTACCAGGCGGACAATACATTGTGACAATCAGCAAAGGCTGGAGTAGTTTGTGGGTTTGGTTTGGTAGGCTACGACTAAGACTTTCAAGTGAGTTAAAGTTCGTCTTAGATTTAGGGTTCAGTTGTAGACAGGAATTGAAAATAGCTGCAACTCCTCATCCTCAGCCTGAAACTCGAGGGATCCGATCATTTAGGTGACTAGGGGGGGTAGCTTTGTTTAGGGAAAAATACTCATACCCACTTAGCCAGGTTTCCGTTAAATAGTATTTCAGATTATCATATGGATTTATTCTATCATTGATTAAAACGTACCTTATGCTCAATTGGTACCAACTTATATGCCATGAGATCCTTGGTTGTGCCTTTATTCCACTCCAATATTTCTCTGAATTCAGTAATGTTGTAATGGGTTGTCAGTTCAATTTTTGTATTACTTAAATCTTATTTATTTCTTTATATGTCTGCAGGACTGATATTTCTCTGTACTCTGTGTATGATGAAGGTCGACCAGTGAAAACAATCTCCAATCTGAAGAGTTATCTCACTCAGACAAGGTAAGTTATCAGCACCAGAGCAGGCCACTGGTGTGTCTTGGTACTAACCAGGATTCCCTCTAAGCTGCGTCCCTGCACAATTGCGCATCACACGTTCTTTGCGTGTGTGAGTTGTGCATGAGTTCACGTGACTTGGAGGGAGGGGCGTGTGAGTGTAAAAGGTGAGTGCTGAGTGGGAGTTGAAAGGACTTCTGGACGGTTGCTTGTTAAGTCTGGATGCAAAAATTAAGCTCGCCAAAAGAAGTCCGTGGTTGTCATCCGTGCCTGCATTACATGACACCGGGGGTGTAACAGTATTAAATACAGTAATATCTAAATTTATATCTAATGTACCATACGATATGGTTCCCTGACGTTACACAGCCAATCATAGCATTTACGGTCCTGCATGTCTTCTTCTTTTCCTTTCGGCTTTTCCCTTCAGGGGTCGCCACAGCGAATCAGTTGCCTCCATCTGACCCTGTCGTATGCATCCTCTTCTCGAACACCAACTACTTTCATGTCCTCTTTCATTACATTCATAAACCTCCTCTTTGGTCTTCCTCTTGGCCTCCTGCTTGACAGTTCAAAACTCAGCATCCTTCTACCAATATATTCACTATCTCTCCTCTGGACATGTCCAAACCATCTCAGTCTTGCCACTCTGACTTTATCTCCAAAACCTCTAATATAATGCTGTTCCTTTGACTCATTCCTGATCCTATCGAACCTGGTCACTTCCAAAGAGAACCTCAGCATCTTCATATCTGCTACCTCCAGCTCTGTCTCCTGTCTTTTCCTCAGTGACACTGTCTCTAGACCAAACAACATCACTGGTCTCACCACAGTTTTGTACACCTTTCCTTTCAGTTTAGCTGAAACTCTTCTATCATGTATCACACCTCACACTTTTCTTCACCTGTTCCATCCTGACTGCACACGTTTATTCACCTATTTTCCACACTCTCCATTGCTCTGGACTGTTGACCCTAAGTACTTAAAATCCTCCACTTTCTTGATCTCTTCTCCCTGTAACCTCACTCTTCCACTTGGGTCCCTCTCATTCACACACATGTACTCTGTCTTACTGCGGCCAACCTTCATTCCTCTCCCTTCCATGACAAACCTCCACCTATCTAGGTTCTCCTCCACCTGTTCCCTGCTCTCACTGCAGATCACAATGTCATCTGCAAACATCATAGTCCATGGAGATTCCTGTGTGACCTCGTCTGTCATTCTGTCCACCACCTTAGCGAACAAGAAGAGGCTCAGAGCTGATCCCTGATGCAGTCCCACCTCCACCTTGAACTCCTCTGTCACACCTACAACACACCTCACCACTGTCTTACTGTCAAACATGTCCTGCACCGCTCTCACATACTTCTCTGCCACTCCACACTTCCTCATACAATAACACAGTTTCTGTCTGGGCACCCAGTCATAAGCTTTCTCTAGAACTACAAAAACACAGTGCAGCTCCGTCTGACCTTCTCTGTACTTCTCTATCAACATCCTCAAAGCAAATACTGCATCTGTAGTACTCTTTTTTGGCATGAAACCTTACTGCTGCTCACAAATGCTCACTTCTGCCCTTAGTCTATCTTCCACTACTCTTTCCCATAAATTCATTGTATGGCTCATCAGCTTTATTCCTCTGTAGTTGCCACAACTCTGCACATCTCCCTTGTTCTTAAAAATGGGCACCAGCACACTTCCTCTCCATTCCTCAGACATCTTCTCACAATCTAAGATCCTGTTGAACAACTCTACTGCCACCTCTCCTAGGCACTTCCAACCTCTACAGGTATATCATCAGGACCGACTGCCTTTCCACTCTTCATCCTCTTCAATGCCCTCCTCACTTCATCCTGACTAATCTTTGTTACTTCCTGGTCCACAGCAGTCACCTCTTCTAGTCTTTGTTCTCTCTCATTTTCCACGTACTATTTCCATCTTCCCATCACACTACTGGCACCTGTCAATAGGCTTCCATCCCTATCCTTGATCACTCTAACTTGCTGCATGTCCTTCCCATCTCTGTCTCTCTGTCTTGCCAACCTGTATAAATCAGTCTCTCCCTCCTTACTGTCCAACCTAGCATACTAGTCATCATAAGCCCCTTGTTTGGCCTTTGCTACCTCTACCTTCACCTTACACTGCATCTCCCTGTACTCCTGTCTACTCTCCTCAGTCCTCTCAGTTTTCCACTTCCTCTTAGCTAACCTCTTTCTCTGTATACACTCCTGTACCTCCTCAGTCCACCACCAAGTCTCCTTATCTACTTTCCTTCCAGATGACACACCAAGTACTCTCCTACCTGTCTCCCTGATCACATTAGCTGTAGTTGTCCAGTCATCTGGAAGCACCTCCTGACCACCCAGAGCCTGTCTTAACTCCTTCCTAAACGTCATGCAACACTCTTCATTTTTCAGCTTCCACCATTTCGTCTTCTGCTCTGCCTTTTCCCTCTTCGTCTTCCTCACTACCAGAGTCATCCTACACACCACCATCCTATTCTGTTTGGCTACACTCTCGCCTACCACTACTTTGCAGTCACTGATCTCCTTCAGATCACACTGTCTACACAAGATGTAGTCTACCTGTGTGCTCCTACCACCACTCTTATAGGTCACCCTATGTTCCTGCCTCTTCTGGAAGAAAGTATTCACTATAGCCATTTCCATCCTTTTTGCAAAGTCAACTACCATCTGTCCTTCTGCGTTCCTCTCCTGGATACCAAACCTGCCCATCACTTCCTCATCATCTCTGTTTCCTGCACCAACATGTCCATTGAAGTCTGCTCCAATGACAACTCTCTCACTTCTCAGTATGTTCTGCATTACTTCATCAAAGTCCAACCAGAATTTCTCCTTCTCGTTTGTTAAATAGATGCTGGAAAAACAAAATCCTCCTAAGTAGTTCGATTTTTCTCTTTTAAACTTTCTGTTGTGGTTATTTTAGTGTTACATGGTGTGAAACTCAATGAATAAGTCATACAGTTATTCCTGTATGCAGTACATACTGTATATATGCAATCCTTACTTTCTTTAGTCTATTTGAAGAGTCATCTTTTAGATTTAAAGGTCCCATATTATTCTTTTTTTCATCAACGTCATTCAGCTGCTAGATGTCCAGCTACATTGTATTTGACATGTCTTTCCCCAAACTGATCTGTCGTCCTCAATATGTTTGACTGAATATTGATTAAAATCATTTCATTTAAAATGAGCGTGCCTCTGAGCTATGACCTATTTCCCAACAATTGTCACTGACAGTGACAGATCACTAACAACACTGGACAGCTAAGCTAAAGCAGTCTAATGAAACGGGATGTTACCAAAGAGGTTAGACAAAATGTTGAGGCTTTTCCTTATATTCGTATAGCACTGATGAAGATGCTGAGGTTCTCTTTGGGAGTGACCAGGATGGATAGGATCAGGAATGTCTGTCAGCCTGTCCACCACCATAGCGAACAAGAAAAGGCTCAGAGCTGATCCCTGATGCAGTCCCACCTCCACCTTGAACTCCTCTGTCACACCTACAACACACCTCACCACTGTCTTACTGTCAAACATGTCCTGCACCGCTCTCACATACTTCTCTGCCACTCCACACTTCCTCATACAATAACACAGTTTCTGTCTGGGCACCCTGTCATAAGCTTTCTCTAGAACTACAAAAACACAGTGCAGCTCCGTCTGACCTTCTCTGTACTTCTCTATCAACATCCTCAAAGCAAATACTGCATCTGTAGTACTCTTTTTTGGCAGGAAACCATACTGCTGCTCACAAATGCTCACTTCTGCACTTAGTCTAGCTTCAACTACTCTTTTCCATAACTTCATTGTATGGCTCATCAGCTTTATTCCTCTGTAGTTGCCACAACTCTGCACATCTCCCTTGTTTTTAAAATTGGGAACCAGCACACATCTCCTCCATTCCTCCGGTATCATCTCACTATCTAAGATCCTGTTGAACAACCCAGTCACAAACTCTACTGCCACCTCTCCTGGACACGTCCAAACCTCCACTGGTATATCATCAGGACCGACTGCCTTTCCACTCTTCATCCTCTTCAATGCCCTCCTCACTTCATCCTGACTAATCTGTGCTATTTCCTGGTCCATAACAGTCACCTCTTCTAGTCTTTGTTCTCTCTCATTTTCCTCGTTCATCAACTCTTTAAAGTACTCTTTCCATCTTCTCATCACACTACTGGCACCTGTCAATATACTACCATCCCTATCCTTAATCACCCTAACCTGCTGCATGTCCTTCCTATCTCTGTCTCTCTATCTTGCCAACCTGTGTAGATCAGTCTCTCCCTCTTTACTGTCCAACCTAGCATACTAGTCATCATAAGCCCCTTGTTTGGCCTTTGCTACCTCTCCTTCACCTAACGCTGCATCTCCCTGTACTCCTGTCTACTCTCCTCAGTCCTGTCAGTGTCCCACTTTTTCATAGCTAACCTCTTTCTCTGTATACACTCCTGTACCTCCTCATTTGACCACCAAGTCTCCTTATTTACTTTCTTTCCAGATGACACACCAAGTACTCCCCCACCTGTCTCCCTGATCACATTAGCTGTAGTTGTCCAGTCATCTTGCAGCACTTCCTGACCACCCAGAGCCTGTCTTAACTCCTGCCTAAAAGTCATTCAGCACTTTACCTTTTTTAGCTTCCACCATTTCATCCTCTGCTCTGCCTCTGTCCTGTTTATCTTCCTCACCACCAGGGTCATCCTACACACCATCATCATATACTGTTTGGCTACACTTTTGCCTACCACTACTTTGCCGTCACTGATCTCCTTCAGATTACACCGTCTAAACAAGATGTAGTCTGCCTGTGTGCTCCTACCTCCCCTCTTATAGGTCACCCTATGTTCCTGCCTCTTCTGGAAGAAAGTATTCACTATAGCCATTTCCATCCTTTTTGCAAAATCAACTACCATCTGTCCTTCTGCGTTCCTCTCCTGGATACCAAACCTGCCCATCACCTCCTCATCACCTCTGTTTCCTGCACCAACATGTCCATTGAAGTCTGCACCAATAACAACTCTCTCACTTCTAGATATGCTCTGCATCACTTTGTCAAAGTCCAACCAGAATTTCTCCTTCTCCTCCAGCTCACACCCTACTTGTCGAGCATTGCTACCTTTCAATCTGGTCTCCTGGACACACCGTATGTCTACCTTCCTCCTCTGCATCATGTCAGCCAACTATTTACCTTTTCCTGTCATAGTTCCAACATTCAATGTCTTTACTCTCAGTCCTATACTCTTGGCTTTCCTCTTCTCTCTCTTCCTACGAACACACTTTCCTCCTGTCCTTCTTCGACCAACAGCAGTCCTGATGTTGTTGACCTACAGGGTCAACAACAACATCAGTGTTGTTGACCCTGTAGGTCAACAACACTGATGGCAGTCATTGTTAACCCGGGCCTCGACCGATCGGGTATGGAAATCATAGGTTTGATTCGCATGTTTGATTGGCAAAAGTTCTACGCCGGATGCCCTTCCTGACGCAACCTTTTGTATTTATCCAGGCTTGGGACTGGCACAATGAGACACTGGCTTGTGTTCTCTTGCGGCTACATTTTTTGACGGTCCGGCATGTGTGCCCTTCTATACGCGCCGTGCAGGTTAGCTAGCTAACAACTGGAAACGAATGGGCAGCGACACATCCACTCACCAAGCCAAAGTAAAAAAGAAATATGGTTCTTTTAAGATCGAATGGCTGTCAGAGAACATGTTTAGATGCAAATAGAGGAACAAGCTGTGAAACTGGGTGAGATTTTTTTCTTTCCGAGAAAGTCCAAAGCAAAAAGCTGATGAAGCCATTAACCTGGACAAAGTGTACAACCACGTGAAAAATAAGGTAAAATTTATGTCAGATTTGTGCACATTCTAATGACATTTGTTAAGTTTTTTTTATTTATGGAAATTAATCATTAAATGCTGTTACTACTGGATAATTTTGGGTAGTAGAAATTTTAATAAAAAAAGGAGTAATTCGATATTTTATAGGCAAGGAGTTACACCCATTTAAACTGTATGATCAGCAACAGCACAGGTCATCTCTCTAACTCATACCCAGACTGACTCTCACTTATTCTCTGCAAAATGACGATACCAAAAGCAAAATCGGAGGATACTAAAGACCAGATGGTCTCTATGAAAGAATTAAAGAGTGAGTTAAAGAGCAACTTTGATAAGTTAGGGAGTGACTTTGATAAAAAGTTGGAAGAAAAGCTCAAACCGGTGCTAGATGCCTTGGAAGAAATGAAGGACAAAATGAAGAAAATGCAGTAAGACATGGATGAAAGAGACCGAAAAATTGTTGTCTTGGAAGAGGGACAACAAAGAATGGATTATTTGGAACAAAGCATTCGTATAAATGATGTGATTATCACTGGAATCAAAATCAAGCCGACGAATTACAGAAATGCTATGGCTAGCGCTGACATCGAATCTCTGGAGCAACAAGTGAGTTCTCAACTGAGGGACCTGGAGATAACTATAGATCCGGACCAGATTGAGACATGTTACCCATTACCATCTGGAGGTAGGAGACCACCTGCAGTGCTGATAAAATTCAACAATCGTAAACACAAAAATTGCTCTTCTGAAACAAGGCTTCAACCTGAAAGGAAAAAATGTCTACATTAATGAGAATCTCACTAAAAAGAATGCTGATATCGCCAAAAAAGCTCAACAACTGAAGAAGAATGGACTGATCGACAACACCTAGACGAACAACTGCAGGATCTTCATCAAAACAAAGGGGCTTTCTCCGGACCAGATGAAAACAATGGTGATCAGGAGTGCAGAGGAGTTGGTGAAATATGAGCAATAAAGACGGACAAGAATTGTTACTACACCAAAGATCAGTACAACAGAGTCACTTCAATATTGGGAGCTCTACTAATTTTGGACACGTCAAGTATTTCACGGAACAGTCGAAAAATCTGCACCATTGATGTCAGAAACATGGACTAATGAACAAAAAAACAAACAAAACCAAAACAAACAAAAAACAACAACATTTATTTGTGATAACATGGGATAACATTAACTTAAGACTTTAAAGAGCATGTTGATATATTTTGTCAATATAATACCATGTGAAACTGTTCAAGTGTCTGTAACAAACTGGTTAATTCTTGTATCAACACTGTCTGCTGAAAGAGGTTAATATGATCATTATATTCTTGTGGAGAACACTGGCAAGGTCAACATCTAGTTTTGACTATCCATGATGTTAACAAACCTTGTGTTCCTAGGAAGAATGTAAACATGGTTATACTCTAGGGTAAAAGGCTAATGTCTGGAAGTGGATAAGGGTATGAACATCTGTCAGAATTCAATGTATGAGCTGGTTGAAGACTTTTAAAGTCTGAGTTTGTTGATTACATATTCTAATGACAGAGATGTTTTTGTTGATAATTTAGGGGACGGGAATCTTACAAGCCAATGGCTTCTTCCCGTCAACCCTTTTTTTTTCTTTTCGGATGTTGCGGATGATGTTTCAACACTGATGAAAGTGAAATATGTTGTAATAACATGTCTGGAAAGAAGAAAAATGAACTGAATAAATAAATAAATAAATAAATAAATAAATTGTGCAAAATTTGAATGTTTTCATGTGAACAAAGTGTTATGTATGGAAGGTGTACATGTGTCATTTCTTCCAGAACCTTAATCCAGGCCACAACTGAATCTCACTCACTTAATTTCAAGTGGGCCAAATTACTTGCCTTAAAAGTAAACTAATGAAATTTGTTACTGTAGTTTGATTATTTTAATAAGCCACGTATCTTTCTATGATCCAAGGTTTTGAACAAGTTTGATACTGGTCTGAGGCCGCAGCGCGCACATCTGATGTTGCTCACAGTGGTCCACAGTACACTCTGGAAGCTTGTGTGTTTGCCCAGACACAGGAAAAATTAGAAGGACCATTGGTACTAACATACAATCAATCAAGTTTTATTTATATAGCGCTTAATCATGGCAACAGACATTTCAAAGTGCTTTAACAGACAGAGAAACCCAACTGAACCCTCCAGAGCAAGCATAAGCGACAGTGGCTGAGAAAAACTCCCTTGATGAGGAAGAAACGCCGGCCAGTACCCAGACTCTTTTGGGCGGCCATCCGCCTTGACCGGTTGGGTGGAAAAGAAATCAAAGGAAGGTAAGAACAGGGAAAGAGAAAAAGAGACGGAGAGAGAGTGGCAGATAGGCCAGACAGAGTCAGTGTCAATATGGTTCAAGTTATGTTCCCCATTGCTAAAGTCAAGGCACAATTACAGCTGCGTGGATGACTGTATGGCGGCACGGAGGAAGAAAGGAAACAGGACCCCAGCCGATGGATAGATGAGGGGTGGTACTGGTGGGCTTGGAGGAGAAGGTCCACAGCACATGGATAGATGGGGGTGATACTGGTGGACTTGGAGGTGCAGGTCCATAGAGGAAGGTCCACAGTGGATGGGCGGAGGAGGGGTGGATCAGTATGGTGGCGCGGAGGGAAAAAAAGGAAGCCGGACCCCAGCAGATGATTAGGTTAGGGGGATACTGGTGGGATGAGAAAAGCAGGTCCATAGTGGATGAGTGGATGAGGGGTGAACCTGAGAAAAACCTGTGAGGACATAAAGCACAGAGACTCCAGGGAAGTTGAGTTAGTAGGGTGTGATTGGAGACTTGGAGAGTGAGATTGGAGAGGAGGAGGAGTAACATAGATGGTCAGAGAGAAGGAAGTGGAACCACCACTAGGCCAGTATGTTGAGAGCGTAATGCTCTAGATGGATTATATGGAACTAAATGTTCCTTCAGATAGGTCGGTGCCTGGCCATGAAGGGCTTTGTAAGTGAGGAGGAGTATTTTAAAATCTATCCTAGCTTTCACAGGAAGCCAGTGCAGAGAAGCCAACACAGGAGAAATATGGTCTCTGGTACTGGTCCTGGTCAGAACACGGCCAGCAGCATTCTGAATTAATTGAAGAGTCTTCTTTTGGGGCAGCCTGAAAAAAGTGCGTTACAGTAGTCAAGTATGGAAGTGATGAAAGCATGGATTAATTTCTCTGCATCATTCCGTTTTAAAGTATGCCTGATTTTAGCAACGTTTTGGAGATGGAAAAAGGCCATTGTAGAAACCTACTTAATGTGTGTGTTAAACGAGAGATCGTGATCAATTTCACACTGCAAATAATTCCTGAGGCTGCATTTGCTTTTAAATAACACAAAATACCACCAGCATTTCAGGTGCTTTCTTTGTTGTGTGTAATATTGTTGTCATTGTTTTCTTCTATTTGGGAAAGTTTCTTTCAGTATTTTCCATGCGTGCAGTGATATCATTAATTCAAATGTAATATCATTGATGTAAATATAAACTTCTCTTTATTGTACTTCCAGGAGTACATCAGAGCAGCAGGCAGAGTATCATGGCTCTTTGTCAGACATGGTGTGTTTCTATCTGGGGACCAGTTTTGGCCTTGAGGGCCGACTGAAGAGAGCTGGAGTTCCTGTCAGGAATGCAGAGCAGGGCAAAAAAGTCAGCATGTTCAGGGTATGGTACTCCTATCAATGTTACACATTTTATTATTGCTTGATGTAAACAAAACATCACATGGAATGGACTATTAAAGATCATGAACAAAACCTGAAGTGACTCCAAGAACTGATAAAGACATGTGCAATTACGCACGGCTATTGGGACTGAATGGACAGTTCAAAACAGCAATGTACCAGATAATATAAATGTGAAACTAATGTATGAATTTTGGTTGATAACATTGTGTTGATGTTGTTGATTGTGAGGACGGGACTTTTACAAACCAAATGGCTTCTACACACCAGCCCTTTATTTCTTCATCGGATGTTGTTGTTAATGTTGGAAATGTGATGAAGGTGAAGTCTGTTGTAATAACACGTCCGGAAAGAAAATAAATAAATATAAATAAATAAATAAAAAAGTAAATGATAATGATGATGGCGATGGCGATGATGATTATTATTATTATTATTATTATTAATAATATTATTATTAGATAGATAGATAGATAGATAGATAGATAGATAGATAGATAGATAGATAGATAGATAGATAGATAGATAGATAGATAGATACTTTATAAATCCCGGAGGAAATTGTATATATCCACTGCTCAGGCATTACATAACGAATAATACTGAATAAACACCATCGATGTTTTTGTGATCAAAAACATTGATTTGAATCTCAGTTTTGAGACTGTTCTGTAAATAATTTTAAAATAAACAATAAATATAGCAACTTCTGATCAATCCCTATCAATTTCAACCTAAAATAATGTAGCGATTTAGGCCCCATCCCTTTTTGGTGAAACTACATCCTCTTCTGGTTTAACACCCACCCATTCCGAGTACAGAAACACCAGGAGAAAAAGAAACACTGACATCACAGGACATACCCCAAGACATACACTACACTAACAGACACATGCAGCAGTAACATGACTTAAATACTAAATTATAACTAAAATATAAACACTATAAAATTAAAAAATAAACAGTATAAAATAAAAAAAATATAACTGTATTAAATTAAAATAT